>NC_056739.1:537376438-537683938 GCF_019279795.1 Protopterus annectens
AAAAAATAACAAACCAAAAGAAACTGGAAGACTTTCAATGTGCAGGAGAGACTGGACAGAGAAAATGAAAGTTTTATTAGGTACGTTTCTCTAGTTTTGCATAATGTACTTGATTATCCTTTTGTTTTTCTCTGTCCCATCTGTCTTGCTCATTTGAAGTCTCTGGTTTAAGTTTTATTTATTTTTATTTTTAAAACATGAAAGAAAAGTAACATTTTTATCACATATATTAATGGAAGACAGTCCAGGCAATCGGACCTTTTTTCATTGGTATATACTTGATTTACAATGGGCATACTGGTTAGGTTAACCAGACAGCGTGCTCATTTTTGAATGTTAATGGCCAGTCATTGTATAGTATTTATTATATACATAGAAAAGAAAGATAATCACTGTTTCAGCAAGTTTTTCCAGAAGACTAAAGACTTATCTCAAATCTCCCTGTTGTCTCCCACTAAAGCAATTTACAATAAATACCAGTAAACAAAAGCATGACATTCAGCACTACCCAAGCACTTAATGGTAACACAAAATTACTATCCAAGGATTTCCATAGAAAAAAAAATAATAGCATGTAACGTCAGAAAAATTCACATCGTAATGTTTAATATAAATTTACTTGGATCCTTATATTTACTCTATGAATACTGTCACATATCACTTCAAATTTATCTTGCTGTTCTAAAAGCAACACTAAAGCATATTTAGCACTACATTATTTCAGTAAGTCATTTGCAGTATTATTCTGCATGTCTCGATAATGCAAAATGGCTCCATGATATATGCATTGCAACCATTAATCTTGTATTTCTTGCCATTAAGCTCCTTTTAATAGATCACTATCCATCCCTGGCAAGCAGTCTTGCTTTATGAGGATCCACTCTTGAAATTACCTTAAGGTATACTGATTTACAGTTATATTTAGAGGTAGTGGTATAGAAGAGTGAACCCTACACGAGGCACTTTAAAATTTCACAATTTAAAAAGTAAGAACTTGCTGCTGTTATAGTTTAACTACAATGAAAACATGCACAAATGCTCAATGACTCTGATGATCTTTCATCCTATTTCCTCAAAATAGCTGCTGATGTCATCGCCTTTCCCATCTCCATTCTAATAACCCATTCTATCTAAAAAAGCTAAGTATCCCTACTCTGAAAAAAGGCCTTTATCATACCTCTTCATAAAGGGGGCAACAACAACGACATTCAATCGCCATCTTATCCCCTATTTCAAAAGTTCTTGAAAAATGTATCCACCTTCAACTCTTACCCTACCTCATAGACCACCACCTGCTTACCCCCACACAACATGGATTCAGACCTGGCCACAATACCACTATTTTTCACTTCAACTGTAAATTTTTATGCATTGTGTGAATGTATTGTCTTTATCTCATATTTTTGTCATGGAGCTTTTCTCCCCAGGACTCCATTGAAAACAGGCTCTCCTTGGCCCAATGGACTATCCCAGTAAACAAACTGTAAAATAAAAATAAAATAAAATAAAAAAAACAAGCAAGACATACACCAAGTCTTTAATAAATGAACAGACATAAACAGCAAAGCTTTCGATCAAAGCTCTTTTTCAGTGCATACTCAACATACTAAGAAATAGTCACATTTAAATGAATGACTATCCAATCAAAATCCTGTTAGACATAGAGACATAGTCACATGTTAAAATCACTTATAAACAAGTCATATGACAATAACATTTATAAAAACATATAAAATATGTGTAAACATATCAGCCACACAGATAATAACAAAGAAGGTCACATAAAGCTATACACATAAATATATATAATAAATATATACATACAGCCAGGTTTAAATACAATCTTGTTTATATTTAAGTACAGGTTTTAAACTATTTTGACTATTAAGTCCTGGATTATTGTCTGCTCTAAAATAATCTATCCATTTACATTCTGCTATCTCAGTAAAAAGTTTAATGTCAGCCCCACGTTTTCCTACATATACTACCTGACTAACATGAAATTTAAAACTGTGGGCACGTCTCATCAGTTGAATATGCTTATACAATGCATTAGTTTCAACTCCTCTACATATCTCTGACAAGTGTGAACATATCCTTTGTTTTAACTTCTAATTAGTTTTTCCTATATAAAACAATTACAGGCTACACAGTAAGCAAGACATACCACATTTTCTGTTTAACATGTGGCATAAGTCTTAAATTCAAACTTCAATTTAGAAATAAGGTGGTTAAATGTAACATCTGTATTAATTTCACTACAGTAGATAGATTTATAGCAAGGATTTGTCCTTTAATAAATACAGTTACAGATTTGTTGTTGGAACACATATCTTTATAACATAATAACTGGTTCAAATGTTTTCACTTTTATGTGCAAACATAGGTTTATCAACAATTATATACTTAACCTCTGAATTAGACAATAAAATGAGTCAGTCCCTTTTAATAATCTGTTTTATCGATTGTTCATGTCTGTTACACTTCATCAAATATCTAACAGACCTATTTTGAGGTATAACATTCATATTAATATTGTCATTACAATTTATATTAGCAGATCTTAAAAATGGTTTTCCTACATCTTTACATTTATTCATAGTTATATATCTCATTTCACTTAGTAGATTCTCATTATAACCTCTACATTTGCCATATTATCCAACTCGACAGAACTCTTCATCTTTAGTATTCAATCTACTGTCCCTCAAAAATTGACTATATACTATGCTCTTACATATGGAACCTGGATGTATACTCTTAGAGTGTACATAACTTCTAGCCTGTACTTTTTTATATATAGTTGCATCAAAATTAGCTTCTTGGATACTAACAGTTATATCTAAAAAACTAATTTTGTCAGTAGGGTAATTCAAATCAAAGACAAGAAACTGTGTATTTTCATGTAAACAGTCAATATACATTTTTAAACTATCAATATCGTCATTCCAAAGAAGGAACACAAAACTTTATTTATATATTTATTTTACATTTGTTGACCGGGAAAGTCTGACTGGAACGAGGTCCATTTACAGCGGAGTCCCGGGGAGAAAAACTCCACAATTAAACAATATGTACAGTGGTATTTATACAATCCAAGATATTTCATACAAGAAGAACACATTTACAATGGTTTGTTCAAGCAAGCTTAATTTATACATATTAGGCCCTGAATGGCAGTTTTATAGGCCTTGGGAGAAAAATAAAAATCCACAGTAAAAATACAGTTAGCAGAGATATCACACAAGACAGCATAAATTGACAATATTTTGTACTAAGCACGTTTAATGTATCCAGAGGTAGGCCCTGTATGGCAGTATTTGAGGAGTTCTTAGTACTGTATTATAGAGGCAGTAAGCAGAGTAGAGAAGAAGGTAGGAAGTATTTGAGGAGAGCAGGAAAGCATTTATGTGATGCAAGGGCAGAGCCAGGAATGCAAGAGGTGTGATTTAAGTGATTTTTTGAAGAGTAAGTTAAATGGTGCTGAGGAAATATTCTGGGGGAGGTTATTCCACATTTTTGCTATGGTATGAGAGAAAAGAGCTTTTCCTGCAGTGTTGTTGGCATTAGTTATACATAAAAGGGTTTTGTTGGATGAACGGAGAGGACGGTTTGCTGAGTATTGGTTCAGTAGTTGGTTTAGGGCTGGAGTCTTGTGGGGATTCTTTAGGATGTTATAGGTAAGGACTAGTTGGTGGTAACTAATTAAATGAGGAAGTTCTAACCACTGTAGCTCTTTTAGAGCAAGGCAATGATGGCTTTGAAAAACAGAGTTATTGGCGAATTTAGCAATCTTATTGTAAGATGACTCTAGTTTGTTGATGTCTGTTTCCCTAATGTGGGTTAGGATTGGAGATGTATACATTAGGGTAGACAGAAGGTGGGTTTGGGCTAGGATGACCCATGCTTGGTCTGATAGGAAGTGTTTGTGTTTGTATAGGGTTCCTAATTTTTTATTTACTTTTTAATGGTTTGAGAAATATGGACATCAAAGTGAAGATCTTTATCTATTTCAATGCCAGGGAGCTTACTATGGAGGGGGGGGGGATTGTGGTGCCATTTTTGGAGGTGATAGTGAAGGAAAGAGGTGTGGATTTGGATTTGTTAGGGGTGAATAGGAGTAATTTGGTCTTGTTGGGGTTAAGGATCAGTTGGATATCAGTAATCCATTTTTCAACGGAGCTGAAGGATTCCTGTCTAAGGTTTTGAAGAGTGGTTAGAGATGGGGCTGAGCAGATTAAGGTGGAGTCATCTGCGTACTGTATAAGTGATGCATGCAGTATGGAGGTGTGTAGTCTGTTGGAGAAAATATTAAATCGAAATTGGCCCAGTATTGAGCCTTGTGGAACAACTATGGTGGTTGATAGTAAAGGTGATAGTACACCTTGCCATTTGATTGATTGTTTCCTATCAGAGAGATAGTTTTTGAACCAAGCAGTTTTGGAGGGGGCAAAGGACATGGAGGATAGAGTGTCTAGAAGTAGGTTATGTGAGACCATGTCAAATGCCTTAGAGAGATCTAAGAATATGGCTGATACAAAGTTGTTGTCATTTCTAAGATGGTTAACCTGGTTAACAAAAGACAGAAGAGCAGTAGTTGTACTATGGTTTGGGCGGAAGCCATGCTGAGTTAAGGAGAGGAGATTATGTGAGGTTAGGAAATGCATCACTTGGGTGTAAATACATTTTTTAAGGACAGGGGGATAGGATAGCAATGGGGTGGTAGTTTGATAGCTCATAGGAGTTGCCACCTTTGTGTAGTGGGATAATATATAACACTTTCCATAGTTGGGGATGTAAGCTTCTTGTATGGATCAGTTAATCAGAATTGAGACAGGGTAGGCTAGGGACTCTGCGGCTAATTTTAGGAAATTAGTGGGTAAGCCATCAGCTGTGAGAGTGGTAGGTTTTAGTTTTGAGAGTAGTTTTTTGTTTATGGAGGTTGGTACGGGTGAGAGAGTAAATGATGGTATATTATTGTGATCCTTAGTGTGGGTAGATAGAGAGTTATTGCTAGATAGCTGGGTGGATAATGATAGAATAGATTCTGTGAAGTGATGGTTGAATTGAGAAGCTATGCTATCATTATTAATGTTTGTGTTGGGAGCTGGGTTGGTAGTTTTGCCAGGTTTCAGAAGGGAATTGATAGCCTGCCAGAACTTTTGGGGGTTTTTGGAATGTTTGTTTTGGATATTTATGAAGTAGCTTTGTTTATCCAGTTTTGTTTGTTTTTTTGGCCTGATTACAAGGTTGTTGATAGTTCTGTCTATTTAGGCTAGTGTTGTTCTTTTTCCAGATCTTCCAGTCTCTGGCTTTTAGTGAGGCTTTTGTGGTCCTAGTCAGCCAAGGGGCATAGTTTACTTTGGTTCTGAGTTTTCTAATGGGAGCTACTGTATTAAGAACATTCATAAAAGTACTAATATAGCAATAACCCACGCCTTGGTGTGGGTAATGCGGGATTTAACCACGGTTGGCGTGGTTTGGTCCCGAGGGCGAAGCGTTTTATTCCTCAGAACAGTGTTTGTATCCGACGTACCTGTGGGAGCAATGATTGTTAGCACTACCTGATTGTTGCCACACAAAGTTCCAGATTACACATAAGTATTATGCACATAGATCTCACTCTGTTACTATATACACTCTGGTCACAGCTTGACAACATGGGGGTGGAGATAGGACATACTTGGCTTATTACTCTCCTTACAATTTCAGGAGTTGCTACAGTGACAGGTTTGTTCTCATAGATGTTTGACAATCACTTGTATTCCATGTTGGCTGGCTAAACATCTGGGATCATCCCAAAGACTTCCCAGGGGTACAGGGGGACAGGCAGCAGATATGGGTCCATATACACTGGACATCCTGGTCTTATCTGTATAGTTGTGGGGTATGATTCTATATGCAGCCTACTTCCACTCCTAGGATTCAGACCATGGCTGTGTCTGCTATAACTTACAGACTGTCCATCAGAGTTGTGTGTGCTATATAGATATTGATGTATATCTCCTATCTGCTTTCTGTCTTATAATTCACCTGTACTCTGGCATTCTGACCTTATATTACAACACTCTTATACAGATATCCTAGACAGTTATATTTTGTATGACAGTGTGGGCAACAGTGATGACTACTACCTCGTTATTCAGAGCAACTGCATCAGTCACAATGCCATACAATATCAATGTAAACAGTACCAGAAGAGGGTAACATTCTTGTATTTCTGGGCACAGTGCTGGTATCCGACAGACCTTTGGGAGAACTGTTTGTTAGCACTCCCTGAATGTTGACACAAACAGTACCAGATAAAACATTACTAATATGCACATACATCACCCACAGCTTGACAACATGGGGGTGTAAATGGGACATATGTGACTTCTTACTCTCATATGGTTTTGGGGAGTTGCTAGTGTGCCAGCTTTGTTCTCATAGATGTGTGTCAATCAGTTGTATTTCCTGTTTGCTGCCTATACGTCTGGGATCATCCCACGGATTTCACAGGGGGACAGGTTGACAGGCACCAGATATGGGCCACTTTACTGGATATTCTGGACATATCAGTACAGTTGTAGGGTATGATTCTGTATGCAGACTACTCCCACTGCCAGGATTTGAACCATGGCTGTGTGAGCTAAAAATATAACAGTTCACATTTCAGTTGCATGTGCTGTTCAGGTTTTGTTGTCTGCCTTTTCCCTGTTTTCTCTCTATGTGTCTCTCAGTTGTACTAAATGGCCTCTGGGGATTACAACAGTCATATACAAGCATTCCTACACATTCTATTTATGGTGCACAGTGTGGGTAACAGTGTTTAATACAACACTACTATTACGTGATTGCAAATCTACATTACCATATGATACCAGAGTATGCCATGCAGTCCAGCAGTTAGAACTTTATTGTCAGACTATTACACTTTATTTACATGCAAACTATATGAAACTCTTTCTGCCATATTCTTCGGTGTATGCAGTACTTTCCTTGAACAATACAGGTTTTATACAGGCAATTAATTCACTAATACTTTTAGTTTTATTTCCTATGACAGTAAATGCATGAGTATTATTGACCTGCCTCGCATCGCAACCTCGCCAGATGACTGATGTGGGCCTCCTGGTTTGCAGCCCACTCCATTGCAGCTGTGGGGGACATAAGAGGAATATTTAGCCATACCTATCCATGATATACATGAGCTGGCAATTATTACACACAAATGGGGTGATACTTACACACAGCTGGGACAGCCCCTTAAGCTCTAGCCTCTTGGATTCACTGGTCCAAGAGGTCCCCCTTATGCCGCTTCAGTTTGGCATAGTGATGCCTGACCTGCTCACCAGTTCGGGGTATGCCAGTGGCACTGGTGAGGTCACGGGCGAGATGGTCCCCAGCCTCTGCCTTATATTGGGAGCCCTGGTACTGGCCCTGTAGCAGTCTCTGATCATGGTCTTTGACAAGAAGTCCTGCCATGACTCTGGACTCCTGGATGCACCAGCGCTTCACATGAAAGCGCACACCTTCTCCCCATCCTGACATGGTGGCTGCAAGGGGAAGCTACAACCAGTTATGAGATGTATATCTTCCTCTTGCGTTTAAGTAGGGCCAATTTCCTGCACTTTTCCATAACTGGCCAGTTTTGAAAAGGCTCAGCTATGGGCAAACATGCTTACCTACCTAGAGTTGGCATTGTTTAAAGGGATATACCTCTGGGCACACTGTGTTAGCTAGCTTACACATTGCTTACACCTCCTAAGCTGGCCTGTGGAATGCTTAGCATTGCTTACATTAGACTTTGCATTATATTTCCTTTTTGGCTTTGATTTGTTATTCATTACATCTTATATGTATGCCTGGCATCCATGATTCATGTTTACGTACACTGTATGGGGTCCTTGTGTTTTATTGGGGACTTCAACACTCTATTACAATTACACCTGACTTTTGGGCTTACTGCTGTACTCCAATTCACATATTTATGTTATGTAGTGGGTTTAGGCACATATATCTGTATACTGATTCCTTTCACAGGTTCAGTTTGATTTTACTATGGTGAAGACTTGTTTGCTGATACTTCATTCTTCTGTACTTCTGTGATGGCTTGGTGGTTAACTACTGTGACTATAGTGTATAGAGTCCTGGGTTCAACACTTGCAAGGCTGTTTATCTTGTTGACGGGCAGAACAAGGGCCATTGGATACAGAGAGATTAGGGCATTTTTGAGCATTTGTAAGCAGGTTGGCATGGGTTTGCACAACGGTAAGCAATGTTAATCTCCGGTTACATATGCTTACAGAGAGTTAGCTTAGTAAAGTAAACCTGCTTGCTAGTGTTTTATTCATTTTGATACTGACACCTTACATGTGCATTTAGTGCAGTATTCCATTTCATTACTATATGTTATTTAGTGAGTTATGCAACATAAATATTAGTCATAACGTGCTTTGCCATGGAAAATGGAATGTGCTGCAGTGGGACTCTAACCGAAAATGCCTGCTCGTAAGGCAAATACTCTGTCCACTACACTATTGCTATGCTGCTTCATCTGCATATATCTCCCTTGTTATCCTCTTCAACCCTTTAAGCTGCATTAACTGTAGCTAAGCGATGGGCACACCCTTGCACCTACAGTTAGCGTTAATCGAATTTTTTTTTTTTTTTTTAAAAAGGGTTTGTTCATTTTATTTCTGTATACTTGCTGTTGTACATGAGGGGGACTGTTGGTGGGGATATGCGGACACCTATGAGCAGTCTCACTCATTTCTTAGCCCTTTCTGCTGTTTGTCATTGTGGAAGCATGTATATTTTGTGAGCTCTGCTCTCAGAAATGCCCCCTGCATTCTTACATGCTCCATGTAAGATTAGGAGCTCAGGCAGCGTGCCTCATTAATATGCATGGCGCACTGCCATCCTGCTCCTAAACAGCCACCTCTGTGTAGGACTAAGCTAGTCCTGCATGGAGGAATAGTAAATCCGGGGGATTATAGTTTCATAGTTTCATAGTTTGGTACTAGGCTATCTGCCCTGGGGCATTTATAAGCCTAGCCATAGTGATGTGGCTTTCACCACCCCATGTAATGGTACAAAAGTGTACAGAATAGATCCTTTTTTATGGTGATTGTGATACAGTGGGGTTAGAAAATTAACTTTTTCCGACTGTAGTGCGATCTCGGAGTTGGCATATTTAATTTATAGGGGGGAGGTATGGGGGGTGCAGGGGGGCCTGCCTCCCTGCAGAAATGAAAAAAAGTGTGTTTGGTAGTTTGGTGTTGTTATATGTGGAGGGATGTTAATTTTATGTGATTTGTAGTGCTCGATGTTCTGATGCACATTTTCGATGTTATGAAATTCGATGTTATGGGTTTTAGATGTTTTGGGTTTTAGATGTTCTGGTCTCGATGTTATGAAATTAGATGTTATGGGTTTTAGATATTTTGAAGTAGACCCATATATATTCATGTATATGTATATGCTTATATTTCAAATAGCAAGTGGTCAAACACAACTAATCAATAATCAATACCAACAAAACAAAACTCACCCTGTTTCACCATATAAGATCCCGAGACCCCTCTTCGCTATTCAAAATCACCTCTGCAAACAAAAACATCATTTCCCTCGTCTCCCACACCAAACTTCTGGGACTAGTAATAGACCAAAGCATGAACTTTGATCTCCACATAAATCATACAATCAAAAAAGTCCACAAAAAATGGGTAGCCTGTACAGGAAAAAACTTTTCCTCACAGACAAATCCAAAATCTCCATTGCCAGAACCCACCTTCTCTCCCCACGCCTAAATGCATCTCCCATCCTTATTAACCTCAAGACAAGTTACATAAACAAACTAGACAGCTGCTATAATAAAATAACAAAGTTCACTACAGATTCCAGCTACAGATCCATCACTGTCACTCTCTCAAAGAACTCTCATGCTTAGAATTCCCCAACCTACTAATTTTTAACCAGCTCTCAATGGCCAATCAAATACTCGACCAACCTGAAAAAAACAGCCACTTACTCGCTATTCCAATAACTCGACGCTGCGGTCCAGTAACAAAAACCTAGCAAACATCATTAAAAGTAGCAATAATGCTGGTGACTCATTATACTCAAACAGTATAGCCAAAATCTGGAACTACCTGCCCATCAATATTAGATCTACCTCCAGCACCACCAAGTTTAAGAAACTATTAAAAGTTCACCTAACATCTCACTAAATGTACTGTAGAGGCTTAAGAAAATCTAAGAAGTTGTACTGTATTTGTACTTTATCTATATATTAATCTCATTTCTCATGTATATATTTTTGTTGATTAATCTCCTATATATATATATATATATATATATATATATATATATATATATATATATATATATATATATATACATTGTTTTACTGATCTCTGCTAGACTGTAAGTAGATACATATAAGCTGTATAGGAAACTTTTTCTTTGTTGTACCAGACATGTATTAGTAAAAATGCATTTTGCTGGAGCTTTCCTCCTCGGGCCTCCACTAAAAATGGACACTGTTGTCCAGTCGGACCATCCCAGTAAAAAAAAAAATTAAATAAATAAATAAAATCAATCATAGGCTGACTGAAAAAACGTAAAATATTTTTTTTTTTTTTTTGCAGGGAAGGGGCAAGTTCAAATGCACCCCATACTCCCTGCTAATTTATATATATATATATATATATATATATATATATATATATATATACATACACACACACATAAATATATACATATGTATGGGTTTTCAGAAACTCAAAATTCATATGGTCATGTATGAAAACTCAAAATAAAAGAAAACAAATAAATATCCATTTTTGCAGGGGGGCAAGCATACCTCTCAACTGTACAGATTTTCGCAGAATGTCCAGATTTTTGCCTCATATTTTTGGTCCATTTTTCATAAAATTGTGGTCTTCTAGCAAATTAGTGGCAAATTATTAAAGAATGAAGTTAGAAAATAATGACAGACATTTGAGTTCCAGACTTCATACCCTTCAGAAAAATTCATGCTAATTGAAAACCTATTATTCTATCAACTTTCTAGGTTTGTAAGAGCAATATTTAAAAACTGTTTTTATTTTTGGGCCTTTGTCCCACTTTATGAACAACTTTGTCCAGATTTCTTGCTCTAAGAGGTTGAGAGGTATGGGGGCAAGCCAGCCTGCACCCTCCATGTGGGGGCTGTGTCCCATATACCCGTGTAATTATATATACCAACTCTAAGATAGCACTACAGTGGGGAAAAGTATCAATTTTCCTTTGAAACAGTTCTATGTAGGCTGTCATACAGTGGAGATTGTGGAATTTACCCTTTTCCCCACTGTAGTGCAATCTTGGTGTTGGTATATATAATTTGAAGGGAGTGTGGAAGGTGCAGGTAGGCTTGCCCCCCTGCAAAAACGTCTATTTGTTTTTTCTTTTATTTCAAGTTTTCAGAAACTCTACCATATGGTCTCGAACATATGAATTTTGAGTTTCCCAAATCATACATACATATTATACACACACACACACACACACACACACACACACACACACACACACACACACACACAAACACACACACACGCATCTATATGTTTGTGTGTGTGTGTGTGTGTGTGTGTGTGTGTGTGTGTGTGTGTGTGTGTGTATATATATATATATATATATATATATATATATATAAATATATATATATATATATATATATATATATATATATATACATATATATGAAACACCAAAATATATTCCAGCACAGCACTGTCGACAAAATAAACAGGTCAGAAGGAGCATAAATATTTTATTAGCTCGCAGATAGTAAATACACTCCAAACTGGTTTCACCCTTTAGGCGTCATCAGTGGATTACACAAAGTGTTTTCATCACTCCATTAAATATGTCTCCCTTAAAGAGACATATCCCATTTATCTAGAAACACCATGTATACAAATACATATTACTAAAGCAGAAAGACAACATAACAATAAATATATATATTCATACACAAATATCGTTTTTTTAATATTTTTTATAACTATTATTATTTATTATTACACATAAACCTCACTATTAAAGAAACTCATTTAACCCGGGTTTGTATAACGCCCCTAAATTCAAAATCCACATTCTTTCCTTTTTATCTAATATTAAATGTTTCTCAGTTTCCCCCATATTACTGTTTCCTAATGTATCAATCCCTATAAATATAAAATGTGCCGTGGTATGATCAATTTTATGTTTATATAGGGCACTTCAAACCCTTTGGCACTTAATGTCACTTATATGTAGTGCCATTCTACTTTTAAAAGATCTTGATGTTTGGCCTACATAAAATGCCCCACATTGACATACTGCCATATATACAATCCATTCAGTCCTACAAGTTATTAAATGCTGTATATCAAAAACTTTAGAAGTATTAATAGATGTAAATAATTTTGCTTTGGGAACAACTTTACAATATGTGCATCTACCACAAGGATTGCAACCTTTACTTGCAATCAATTTTGCTTTATTATATCTCATCTTTTTATACCATGAAAGTGATTCACCAATATTTCTACCCCTCCTATATCCAAATTTACAGTATTCATCAAGATAAACACCAAAAAACTGATCTTGTTTCAAAATATGCCAAAAATTATTGATTATACCTCGAAATTTAAACGTATTAGTTCCAAAAGTGGTAATAAACCTTAAAGGAACAATTCTTTCCGTATTCCCCTCATTACTTCCATATCTAGGCCCCAAATCTCTTTTCATGTTGGATACCTCCAATATTTCCCGATCTATAGCTTTTCCATTGTATCCTCTTTGTTTAAATCTATGTCCCATATTGTTTATCTCTTCTTTAAATTCAACTTCATTACTACATATACGTCTAAGTCTTTGGAACTGATTTTTCGGTATATTCAATATAACATGTTTTGGGTGGCAACTATCTGCCCTCAATATTGAATTTTTAGTAAATGGCTTTCTATAAAGACAAGTACTTAAAGTACCATCATTATTTTTAACAACATGTACATCTAAAAAATCAATAGCCATTTTTTTCTCTTCTATCAACAAAGACTATATCAAACACATTAAAATTTAAATGATCTACCAAAATGTCCCATTCATTTGAAGAGCCAGACCATATAGCCCAGCAATCGTTGAGATATCGATGCCACCTTATCAATTTCGATTTAAAAGGGACATCCTCATTGTAAATCAAACTACATTCCAAGTACCCATAAAGCGATCTGCATATATTGGCGCAAATTTTGTACCCATTCCTGTTCCATTCACTTGTAAGTAACATTCACATCCAAAAAAGAACACATTATTTTCCAACAGAATTTTAATCAAATCTAACAATAAAGAACAGTGTTCAGCAGAATATTGTCCAAATTGTAACAACCAATATTCAATTGCTTCTATACCCCCATGATGTGGGATACTAGTGTACAGTGATTGTACATCAAGTGTACAAATATAACAATCTTCAGATAACCATATATCATCCATCAATTGTAGAAACTCATTTGTGTCTTTAATTCTGGATCTAATAAGGGCTAATAATGGTTTCAACTGTAATTCTAAATATGCTGAAATTGGCTCTGTAAGGGATCCTATTCCCGATACTATAGGTCTACCTGGTGGAGGAAAAATATTTTTGTGTATTTTCAGTAAAATATATAGTAGTTGTGTTTTTGGATTAACCACTATTAACTCTTTTAATAAAGTTTCATTAATGAGGCCTATAGAGTTATATTCTTTTAGTCTCTCATCAATTTTATGTTTTAGGTCAATAGCTGGGTCTGACATAAGTTTTAAATAAAATCTATTGTCACCCAGCTGTTTATTAACCTCCTTAGTGCATCCATCAACATCCCACACTACTAATGCTCCACCTTTGTCTGCCTTAAGTATTACTAAATTTTTATTTTCCATTAAGCCTTTTAAAGCAGCCCTCTCCTTATATGTCAAATTATAACCATGATGTTTGAAGATGTTATTTTGATTTCTATGTAATTCACTTAATACACTTTCTTCAAATGACCTCACTTTTGGAAGGTAAGGTGGTACAAAATTACTTTTTTTAAATTTAAACTCAGGGTTAACAGAAATATCACCTTTAGTGTGAAAAAAATACTTTAAGTTCAAATTTCTGCAAAAATTTTTGACATCCATACAAATATCATGTTGAGACAAAAAGAAAGAAGGTACATAGTTAAATCCTTTATTTAACACAGCTTTTTCATCATCATTAAGCTGATAATCAATTAGATTTACTATAAGTCCTTCATCTTTTACTTCTCTTTTACCAACTTCTCGAATCTCTCCTTCATCTCTCTCAGATTCTCTCTTCCGATGTTTCTTTCCACCCCTTCTAAAGGGCCCCCTTTAGATCTAGCTTTTTTATGTATAGGAGATGGTATCTCAGTCACTTCTAAGTCAGTATCCGTGCTCACTGCATTGGAGGACATCTCAGATGTACTGGATTCAACATTATTTACACCACAAGTGGATTTCAAAATTGACTTATTTATTTTACGTTTAACTCGTTTAGGTTTAACATTATCATTAAAATGCACCTCCTTGACTGTTTCCAGGTGTAGGTTTTATCATTTTTAGCATCACCCATGTCCCTATTAAACTTTTTAAGTTTCCTAGCTTTAACATAATTTTCAAAGGCATTCATATCTTCCATGTATTTATTAAACAAACTTTTAAATCCCTCTACTTCATTATGCTTCTGTAACAGTTCTAAACAGTCATCAACTTGTTGCTTGACTTCTGTCAAATTTTCTTCATAAAATGAAATTAACAGTTCAACAAAAAGTTTTGAAGCCGTAGTCTGTATTGAACACCATTTTGCCAAAAAGTTTTCATTTTCTTTACCTACACTTGGTTCTACATACACATGCAGGCCCCGTGGTGCTATACCTGCACTTATATAGGCCCGTAACAGTTTAATATGCCATATAGTTGAGCAGTATTTTTTTGTACTAAATGACAATTCTTTAAAGTCATGTTGCATCTGTGACACAATATTCACCTCTGCATTTCTCACATTCATATTATTTCACTGTCTGCCATCAAGCCAAGTATCATCCTCTTTATCCAGACTCAACATGTCGATATATTTTCGCAAATCGCCGCCTTCTGCCATTATGTAAGCATTGTCACCATAAATCCACTTTTAGTGAAAAAAATGATAAATCCTACCCGCAAATGCAGGCACCACGAATAACAGCACCAAGATCACTAAAGCATGGAGCCTCCAGAACTGAAAAACATTTAATATTAGATAAAAAGGAAAGAATGTGGATTTTGAATTTAGGGGCATTATACAAATCCGGATTAAATGAGTTTCTTTAATAGTGAGGTTTATGTGTAATAATAAATAATAATAGTTATAAAAAATATAAAAAAAATGATATTTGTGTATGAATATATGTATTTATTGTTATGTTGTCTTTCTGCTTTAGTAATATGTATTTGTATACATGGTGTTTCTAGATAAATGGGATATGTCTCTTTAAGGGAGACATATTTAATGGAGTGATGAAAACAGTGTAATCCACTGATGACGCCTAAAGGGTGAAACCAGTTTGGAGTGTATTTACTGTCTGCGAGCTAATAAAATATTTATGCTCCTTCTGACCTGTTTATTTTGTCGACAGTGCTGTGCTGGAATATATTTTGGTGTTTTGTTGGTCTAATTCCGTGCACGCACGTTACATTTAACGTGCACAGGTTTTCATTTTGGAGGCTATATATATATATATATATATATATATATATATATATATATATATATATATATATATATATATATATATATATATATGGTCTATATTATAACATCAAAGTATAAAAACATTGAATGTTATAATGTCGACCCCATTCATTCAAAACACCAGAAAACCAAACAGTCAGAATAGCAAATTTTTTCCCAGGGAAAAAATTTGCTGTTCCGACAAACACACACACAACTCAAGCACACCAAAATAAATAATCCACACACATACACTTCACGAAACCCTACACTAAACCAGACATACACCACTAGCTACCCACTTAGCTTAACCCAACCCTAACCCTAAGGTCCATAACTATTGCACACTCACCTTACCCGCTCCCTAACCCTAACTCACCTACCCCACCCTAACCCTAACCTCCACACAATTGCACATTTACCTGACCCGCGCCCTAACCCTAACTCACTTAACCTGCCCCTAAACTCTGTCACTAGCACACACTCACCTTAACCCAGTGCGTTCGCTCACTTACCTTAACCCGGTCCGTAACCATCGCACCACGCTTACTTGAACCCAATCCGTAACCTCCGTTCACTCACTTCCCTAAACCCGGTCTGTAACCACCACACCACACTGCTGTAAATAGCTAAGCCACGGACCACCGAAATCTTACCCTAGGTAAAATTTTGATGTTCCGAGGCTTTGCTATTCTCAGCTTTCGCACTAAAGGGTTCGATATTATAACATTTGAAGTTTTTGAACTTCGATATTATAATATAGAACCATATATATGGGTCCTTTTCAGAGTATCGAAATTGCAAAACATTGAACCTCTGATAATCGAAGATCAGAGATCGAAGTTCTGTAGCATCGAACTCAAAAAGAAAAGAAACTAAAACATGGAAAATTCCTATTTCACATTTTTGCAGGAGGGCAGGCCTCCCTGCACCCCCGACACCCCCTGCTACTAAAATATACCAACTCCGAGATTGCACTACAGTGAAGAGAATGTCACAGAACAGGAAATTTACCATTCTCTTCACAGTAGTACATTTCCAGAGTTGGTATATTTAAGTAGCAGGGAATGGGGGGTGCAAACTTACAAGCAGAGTTTTTATCTTTTTTAATTTAGTCATATCATCCTCGATCATGTGTGGTTCAGTGTTCTGCAACTTCAAGAATTTGAAGTGGACCCATATATATATATCTATATATATATAAATATATATATATACATATATATATATATATATATATATATATATATATATATATATATATATATTATTATATTATATTATATATATATATATATATATATATATATATATATAAATAACTATACATATATATATATAAAATACAGACATACACACACACACACACACACACACACACACACACACACATATATATATATATATGCTTATTTTATATATATATATATATATGTATATATATATGTGTGTGTGTGTGTGTGTGTGTGTGTGTGTGTGTGTGTGTGTGTATTTTATATATATATATATATATATATATATATATATATATATATATATATGTGTGTGTGTGTGTGTGTGTGTGTGTGCATGTATATGTATGTGTTTATGGATATCTGTATACCTACATATAAAAATACAGACTTAGTTATTTCACTACAGTGGGGAAAGGGCAAATTCCCCAATCCCCACAATACCTCGATCACGTACAGAAAAAAAAAATGGTACATGTGGTAAGCTATTTTTTGATCACCTGAACTAGCATTTTTTTCTGGTTGACAACATGAATTTTTGAATCACTGTCAGTACACCGACATACACACAAACACATGGGTATAGGGAATTTCAGCGACAGACCCACATGTCGACATCCACAGTGTCGGCCACAAAATATTGAGAACGTGAACATTGACACAGTACTACAAATGTGCTGATCAATATCCTCAGCATATGCAAAAGTCAAAAGTAAAATAAAACATAATTTTTTGTAAATGGGCAAGTCCACCTGCATCCCCTGCACCCTCTGCTAATTCTGTGTACTAACTTCAAGATTGCACAATGTCAAGCAAAGGGTAATCTTGTTCACCTGTCAATAGTCTGTGCAGTAGATGACCATATGTAGATATCGATAGATAGATAGATAGATAGATAGATAGATAGATAGATAGATAGATAGATAGATAGATATGGATATCTTAGGTATAGAGATAGCAACAGGGGCATATGAACCAACTCAGAAGACAAATACTGACAAGGGAGATCCTGATGGAAATGGAGAACAGACACAAAGACATATACAGGCAGGCAGACAGACAGAGGGAGAACAAGTGGTGATGAGGAGGACCTGACTGCAAACTGATGAAGGAACTGATACACAAGAAAAAAGAGTAACATTATGGGGGGATTGGGTGTGGTGATGGCTAATGGCAAGCTGCACAGTTCTGCATACAAACAAAATTCAGTCACCTAAATGACTTTTGTCATGGCTGGTGCCAGACACCACATGCCTGTTGGTCAAGACCAGGTAGCTGTATGACTCTTCAAGTGTTAAAAGGATGCTTCCCAGGCTACCAGTGAAGGTGTCCAGCTGCCAGTCCACTGAGGACATCACTAGGTCTTCTACCACCTGGCTGTTTTCATAGCAGGCCCTCCCCCAGTGATGCTGACTGACAGAGCGCGCACATCACCTACCATACAAACAGCAACAGATAGCACTAGCCCTTCAGGTCACTCGCCGCAAGGTGAACACTGTCACCCTACAGAGACATAGGCCTGTAGACCTCTTTGGACCCAGTATGTGATGGCAAGGAAGGTACATGGAACAGTGGCCACTGCCATATTTAGTCAACTGCCACAGCTGAATGCATAAAATGTTAAAGTAAATGAAGAGGAATTATAAAAAAGTAGAAACTGACATTGATAAAGAGGTAAACAGAAGCAGGATCATTTATCAGTAGTCTGTGCTACACTGGTGGGCAGGGCAAGTCCTGGAAAAGAAAATGTAGTTAACAAAACAAAAGTAAAGTAAAGGACTGACACAACTGTGTCTCACAAAGGGCAAGATCAGATTCCAAGCAACCAGTCACTTAAATATAGGACAGTGACACACAGCATGAATGGTAACCAACATTTTTTGCAAGTGGCAGTGAAGCTAGACAGAAACAACCCACTTGCCAGATGAAGTACACAGCCCTGAGGGGCATAGGAGCATTCCTAGACTGGCAAATGTTGAGAAGTGTGGCACTTGGTCATACCCTACATATGTGCCTCAGAAAAGCACAGTGAATGAACATGGGACTACCAAACCCTGTGGTAATATCACACCATGATATATGCCAGCCACTGTGGAGTATAATCCTCCAAGCATTTTATGTGCCATCAGAGCAAAATATAATGGCAGACAAATTGAGCAGGACCAGGACAATCCTTTGGGAATCGAAGTTGAATCATTGGGTCTTCTAAGAGTTGATACAGCTGTGGGAACACCTCAAATAGATGTGTTTGCCTCCTTTCAAAACAGAAAAACTGAGCAAGGTCTGCTCCAGGTCTCCCTGCAGGCAAGCCTGTAAAACAGATGCATTTTTATTACTGTGGTCAGGAATGTTCCTTCAGGCATGCCCATCCTTTTCACTGATACCCTGAGTAATTCTGAAAATTCAACAGGACTCTCCATCTCTTAAAAATCATTGTGGTGACTCACTTTTAGCCCAGGTAACACTGGATCTGATTTTTTTTTTTTGTCCAACTCAACATATGGGTTATCAGATCAGATCAGATTTGTCCTTTGTGCCTTTTTTCAAGCTCTTCTATACAAAAATCGGGGTCCACCGCTACCCATAATTCCCTCATGTCCCTACAATAGCTCAGAACTTATTTGCGGCCTGTATGGTCAAGACATTACCCATGGGGGCTCAGTGTTTGTTTTGAGATGAGTGTTAATTTTTATTAGGTCTTAACATTTTTTCTTAGAGATAACTATTCCAGGTTCTGTATTTAGCAACTCTGTCCCTTTTCTACCTACTTTTGTTCCATTTTTCAAATAAAATATTCCTTGTAGAAATTTTCCATCTTGCCTTTCTCCCCTACATATGTATAAACTAACTACAGTTTCATTGTTAACTTAACTGGATTTTTGTACCTTTTGCAGTCACTTTCTTCCAATTAGTGATGTTAGTTCTTACTATATAACTTTAGTCTTCAAGAGGATAGTATTGTTATTTGGATATTGAGATTCTGTGTGCTTTTATATTTTGCTGTTTTTCTTCCAAGATGTCTGAGAAGAACACTGGCTTCAAAAAATGTAGTGCCTGAAGGCACAGGTTCCCCCCTCCAAGATCTGCATGATCTGTTCATTTACAGTTTAGGGACAGAGCATTTAAATGTTGAATGGGAGTCCTGTGCTTCTTTCACAGGTACGGCTGCTCTTGTGGACTGATAGAATAATCTTGTCCTCAAGGGTGCCCAAGGGGGAGAATCAACTCCTTCAATGTCCGCTTCATCTTCTCCTTCGTCAAAAAAAAAAAAAAAAAAAAATGTACAAAAACTAAACTTGCCAAGGGGTGTGTGTGTGTGTGTGTGTGTGTGTGTGTGTGTGTGTGTGTGTGTGTGTGTGTGTGTGTGTGTGTGTGTGTGTGTGTGTGTATATATATATATATATATATATATATATATATATATATATATATATATATATATATATATATATATATATATATATGTATTGAGAGAGAGAGAGAGAGAGAAGTCCAATCAACCCCCTTCTTGGTTACTCGTTCTCTGGTTTGACCTTCAGTTCTGGCACCTACAGCTCAGAGTGATGCCTGTAACACTCTTGTTGGAATGGCATGAGGCTCTGCGTTGACTCCAACAGTTTCCCTTAGCTTTTCGACTTTCACACTGTCAGGTCATAAATGGTCTCAGAGCTGAGGAGTCAGGGCTGAGGTATGGGGTTGAGCCATCAGAGCCATCCCTACCTCTTGATGCTTCAGCCTTAGATAGCTCAGCTCCAGTATCGGCTTCACAGCTGAATTGAGTTGGGGCCAGGGTTGCTTTCTTCATTAGGGTCTTCAGGTCTTGGGAAGTTGTCTTTGATACTAATCTCAGTTCTGTGTTGGAAGCATTTGAAAAGCTCCTCTGAAGATCTAGGGAAGAGATTCCTCACATGCACTGAGCACCATTCTGATGCCCTCTGGATCCCGTGGTGCCTTTCATCCATCCTATCTGTCATGCTCGGCCAACCTCAGTTAGCCTCAAGGGTCCTTACTTGATGAGTTCCCATTCTGATTCTGAACCTCCTCTAGAGCACCTCAGTGGAGAAAGTCACAAGAAGTGATCTTGCAAAAGAAGACATATAGACTCCTCTCAGGAGTCACCCACTGAAGATATCATCTTCAAAGCAGGAGAGGGGTCTCCAAGGTCCCCCCTGTAAGACATCTTCGGAGAGATCCTAGACTTGAAGAAGAAAGGGGGTTGACCATCACAATACATAAAGCCAAATCTTGTTATGTCTCAACTACCAAGCCCATAAGACAAAACACTCCACAACCCAATATTCTGGTCATAGGATACTACATTGTGAGACACACTGATATCCACCTTACCAGGCTGGATAAGGAGAGGGTTACAAGTAGTTGACTGTCAGGGGCCAGGATCTGCCAAATGATGCAAACACTCAGGTCAGTTAACCTTAAGCATTAATATAACTCAATCATAGTCCATGTGGGCATCAATGACCTGAGACATACCTCCTTGGAGTATATGAAGACAGACATGATTGAGCTCTCAGAATATGTGTCACAGGCAGGTATGAGCCTAGCACTGAACAGCATTCTATTGTCTCCAAAGATTATGCCACAATACCAACAGAAAATGATTGACTTTAACAATTGGCTTAGCTACTGGCAATCATTCTGCAGTGGTCCAGTACTTATCAGCCTGGGAGGACAGGCCAAACTGTTTTGCCGGGGATGGTCTTCGCCTGTCACCTCTAGGCTTTCTGATATTGGCCAAAACATTATCTATCCCTATAATTTCTTTTTTGAGCACCGCCTAACAGACATACTTTCCAACATAACAAAAGGTACTCAGGACAAGCTAAAGGTGTCATTGCTCAATGCTAGGAGTCTGAACAAGAAACTGCATTTTATGGATATTCTCCTCACCCTGGAGAATGCTGATGTCTGTGCACTTACTGAAACATGGTTCAAAGCCACAGAAAGCACTCTGGCAGTGCATGGCCATAAAGTCTTTCCTACTTTCTGACCACCCATTGAACATGAATAAGCAAAAGACATAGGTGCATCTATCACCATAAAATATAAGCACCCCTCAAGTCTAGCCAAAGAATATGACATGCTTGAGATATCTCATGTCCAACTAACCATGGGAATAATTCATTACCATATTCTTGCTAGCTACAGGTCCCCCACCATAAGCCAAGAAACCCATACATCATACATGAAGATATTAGAATCACTCACCATCCAGCACAATTTCATACACATGAGTGATTTTAACTACCCCTCCATTAACTGGGAGGCACACATGGCCACTAACATGCAGGCCCAAAGATTTCTTGACTTTATAAATTCAAATGTCCTGGAGCAACTAGTCTGTACTCCCACTAGGGGAACAAATATCCTAGATCTTGTGGTCATAGATATGTGATGTCCTCACTGGCAAGATCAGATCACAAAGCAGTCTCCCTTGAAACAAAAGGAAAACTAGCCCCCCCCCCCACCTAACCACACAAACTTTAGGAACTTCTCTAAGATAAATTGCCCCCTATTAAGGGATGGCACAGCTAATTTCCCAAAATCCAGAAAGCACAAAAACCTACACAGAGGTGCACCAAAAAGCCCTGTATGACTATATAAATAAAAGCATAGAAATAGCAGTACCAGACCAAAATAAATCTCAGTCAAACCACAAAAACAAGCCACTCTGGTGAACCCCTGGTATTAATAGGTTGTACAACAAAAGAAAGAAAATCTGTCAAGAAGTAAGAGGGAATGTGCACAACAGAGCAAAAAGTCCCTCATTAGTCTAAACAAGTGAATCAGGGAGCTAGTCAAATCTGTGAAAGCAAACTTTGAGGTGAAAATAGCCTTCAAAGCTAAGGATAACCATAAGGAATTTTTCAGTTATGACTACAATCTTAAGGCCGACACCCAATGTGCAGAATTAGTTGTAGAAGGCATCGACTATACTCAGTAGAACACCAGTGGCCAGCATATGCAGCATATAAACACTTCATGACAAATATAATAAAAATAAATATTTATTTAAGCATGAAATGCAACAAAGTGCACTAATATCAAGTCAAACCAGTTTCAGCTACCCAGCCTTCATCAGTGAAAAGCATTTGTCATGCCAAATACTTCATGAATATTTATAGGTGCTACCAACCAATGGAAACATGGTATAGTCCATCTCAAACACAAGTTTGCAATGACATTCGAATTGTTCTATAACTATAATGTAGTAGAGGCATTTAAAAAAAAAATACAATAGTACATCATTAGATTATGTATTAAACTGATACAGATTTCTACCAAAAATACAGCATATAACCTTAATAATATATATAGTATTATATTATACATAAGTTCAATGTTATACAGACCCCTAATGAGAAATTCTGTTGGCTGTATCCTAATGTAATAGCATACACTGTAAGCAAACTAAAAGATCCCCAGAAGCATATAAATATGTGAAATACTAATATCAAATACACTGTCAAAATAACACTTAAAAATGTAAATATAAGATATAAATTTTTAACAAAAATATATAGGGCCGGATTCACGAAGGCTTGCACGGAGTCTAAGAGTAGTGTAAGACTCCATGCAGCCTTTGTGATCCAGGAACAGCCCAAAGTCCGTGTAAGAGACAAGCTAAAATGTCTCTTACACGGAGTGGGCGTGGATAAGCTAATCACCTCACTTGCAGTCGAATAGCAAGCAAATGAGGATGATTAGCGATCCAGGAAGCCCAGAACAGCCCGTGTAAGAGACGTTTTAGCTGCAGAAATGTACTCAGTTGACAACTGAGTACGTTTCTGCAAAAACTGCAATGGAGCCATGTCAGCTCCAAATAAAGGGTGCATATGTGTCAGGCAGCATGCCAATGGCCAAATATGTGGCCATTGGCAAAGTAACCCGATGCAAATATATTAAAAATATAATTTTTTTTTGGCGATTGCCGATGTTTAAACCCAGCGCAGCCCCGCGCAAACGGGCTGCGCTGTATAAAACATAAAAACGAAGGTTATAAACCCACAAATGTGGGTTTTATGCAATACATGGAATGTCAATGCAGGGACCAGCAGACCAAAACCAACATGGCCACCGTGTAGTGGTTGCTAAGGGGGGAAGCTGAGTCTAAGACATGTAACTAAGCATTAGTAGGCAATCTGATGCAAATGAGTGTTAGGATACTGAATTCCACTGTCACATAGCAAATGAGCACAGTCTGAGTAGTGTAAGAGTTACAGAAGGGGGAGGAACAAAGTAGGAGATAGGTGACATCACAGGGGGGAATGGTCGAAAGAAATGCAGTTCATTGGAGGTCAGAGTTACATGACAGATGTCAGACAGATATCATGGAAAGAGGTGTGCCACTAGATAAGCATGAGAAAGTCAAGAAATGGAAGGTGTACACTGTTGCCTACACCGAAGTTTCTTGCTGGGCGTGCATGCGCACGTGTGCGCGCCATGAAGCGCGAGTAAGACAGTGTGCGCGCGTGTAAGGCAGACTGAGCATGTGGGAGCGTGTTGGGAGATGTTTAACACTGTTTGCGCAGGCGTGTACGTGTCTTAATCCGAATAAGCAGATTCTGAACCGTGTAAGCATGTGTGCGCACGTGTAAGCCACTGTGAGCGTGTTTCTGCTGGTTTGCACACGGCTCCTCCCTGAGGAAACAGAGAGAAAAAAGGAAGCAACAGATTTAGTAGGAAGCTAGCAGGGAATACTGCTGGAGCTAGCAGGTGAAAACAATTAGAAGCAGGCAATTACACAGGCAGAATAGTTGCCCAGCCCAGCACTTAAAACTCTGCAAACAGCAGTGCAGGATGTTTCTCTCAAGAGACACTGCAAGACAGGAGTAAGCTATTAGAAGTGAAAACTGAAAAAGCTGAACTCAGAGCAGAAATGTTAGGGGCTGCCATAGCTGTCATAATGAGACATAGGCGACTTGCTGAGGGTGGTGACAATGCAGATGGTGCCAGACAACCCACAGTGAGGAGACGGAGAAGAGTGTACAGGCCCAGGGTCACCTACCACGGGTTACATGAGCTGGAGATAGTAGAGCGCTATAGAGTGGACAGAGACCTGATGCAGCAAATAGTGGAGCTGTGCAGGCCACGCCTCACACACAGAACCAACAGAGGGGAACCCATCCCAGTGGAAACCAACGTATGTGTTGGCCTAAGAATACTAGCAACAGGTACCTTCCAGAGACCAACTGGTGAAATGATGGGGATATCACAGGCATCAGCCTCCAGGGTACTGCACCAGTTCCTGGATGCCATGTCAGCACATGTCAGTGATCATGTATATTTCCCCAATGCCCGTGAGGTATTGGCCAGCAATATGCTTCTCTTCCAGCAAATAGCGGAATACCCTGAGGTAGTGGGTGCAATAGACTGCACGCACATACGCATCAAAGAACCAGCTGGTGAGCGGGGTAGGGCATACATCAACCGCAAGGGCTTCCCCTCCATCAACTGCCAGGTCATGTGTGATGCCCAGGGCATAATAATGAATGTGTGTGCTGGCTGTCCTGGGAGCTACCATGATTCCCACATCTGGCATTTGACGCAGCTGTACCAGACATTTGCCAATGGGGACATCCCGCACAGACACCTAGTGGGGGATGCAGGTTATGCACTGGAGCCATGGCTGATGACACCCATCAGAAATGCACACACACCTGAACAGGAATGCCATAATGAGGCACACGCACAAACACGTAATGTAATAGAGCATGTGTTTGGGCTGCTGAAGTCACGGTTCCGGTGTCTGGACACATCTGGTGGAGCCATGCAGTACACACCAACTACATGTACCCAAATTGTCATGGTATGTGCTATGCTACATAATATGATCTTGCGAAAACAGCTGCAGCAGGACCAGCATAGGGCCGGGCCAAACAGCCCTCCACCATTGCCAAGGCCATCACAGGCAGAGCGTGACTCGGAGGAGGAACAACCTGAGCCTGCCCCAGTAGGCAGAAGGAGGCGTGCCCAGTATGCCCTGGCCTTGGCAAAGAGGCAACGCATAGCACATACACTGGCTCAGTAGGAACCCTGGGAATGATACCCCCTCTGACTCACTCAAATAATAAAATGGATGCCTACAATGACATGACCTGCTCACAAACATGTACAAGGAAGTGTAATATGCGCATCCGACAGAGGCAGCCCTGCAGCACCACCTGAGGCATGAATGCCATGTGTAAAGTAATGTAGCACCATGTACTATATGCACACCTGAGGACCCTGACTAACATCGTACCCTCACCAAGCATCATGCCACAATATGACAATGAGATGATCAAGTGCAATAATTGACTGAAGTATTGCAGTTAGTCAAAGGGGATCCAATGTGTGCCAGTCTGGGATGACATGCTGAGCATGACATGATGCTCCACCTGCTAGGACTGGCGTGCACCTATCAGTGCAGGCCGTATGGATACTGGCAAAGGCTGTTGTTACCCACAGTGTGCCCTGAATAGGTAAGGCTCAAAACACAAACCTATCTCCATAGGTATCAGAAGGGATAAGAATAAGATAAGGGATAAGTCGAAACAGCAAGATGCATGCAGTCTAAACTCACCCAGTATGGAGAATGTTGATATCTGTGCTGTAACAGAAAACTGAGTCAAGGCTCACAACAGCACCCTAACACTACCAGGTTACACATAATACTGTGCTGTACAGCCTCAAAACATGGAACAAGCTACAAAAGGAGGGTGACTAGCAAGAATTGTCAAGGATAACCACACCCCCATGTTGGTACCACAACAAGAAGCAGCATGGACTAGCCATGGTCAAGTAACAGTGGCTAAAACTGCCCCCCAGTTTATAGCCTGCTATAGACTACTGTCCCAACACCAGGAACTGCACCTGGCCTATGCTGGAATACATGAATATATCAAGTCCTCCAAACCACATTATATTGGGTGACTGAAAATACCCAGACATAGACTGGGAGCATTATACTAGCTCCAACAGTGTAGGACAAAAGTTTATAGAATCCATAAACCAAAAGGCCCAGGAACAACGTACCACTCCCACAAGAGGGGTCAGCATACTGGATGTGATAATCAGCAACATGGGTACTGGATGGCAAGACGAGAAGTGTATTGCTCACTGGTAAAACCAGACCATAGAGTAATCACACTGGATATACAAATCCTGACCACAGTCCCTGGCCAGAAAACCACAGTGGAAAACATGTGTAAAGCAATATTTGCACTCCTCCAAACTGATGTGGAATCCATTAAAGGTCCTGTGCAGGTGCAAAATATGGGCCACACCTCAGAACCTGTAATACAGCCATTCCATGAACACTGCCAGGAATGCTTGGATTATGCAATCCTAAATTAAAACAAGACACAATGCCATACGCAGGCATATGGCATGGTGGACACCAGCCATAACCAAACCATGCAAGAGAATGAGGAAGCTACTACATGATAGAGCAAACATAAACAATGAAGTAATCACTGATCAGTAGTATGGCAATAAAATATGTCCACACATACAATCCACTAAGGCCAGCCACAACAAGTTGAATCTGTGAATCCTGAGGCAATGTTACACCTGCCCCAAGTACACAGACAACCCCCAACTCCACCCAAGAAATACAAATATATGTGAGAGATGCAACCATCTATCCAAACTGGAGGCTCAGCTCCCTCAACTCAGTACTCCCAAAACTAGTCAGGAGGAGAAGGTAATCACACACACCACAAACACAGTCCCACATAGACCTATCACAACTGCAAACCAAACACATAAACACAGAAAAACATTCCCGGAGGCACAAATTACAAACACAGCACACCAACAGACGCCTCTAAAGCAGACACCCAATCAAACAACCTCCAAACATAGCACATTCAACACATAGTACACAAAGCTGGTGTGCCAAACAGTCACAGGCCAGAAGGAGAAACAACATGCCTGATACAGTTGTAATAGGTGACTCCATAGTCAGACACACTGCTGTCCCACACACCAGACTGAACAAGGGAAAGGGTACAGTAAGCTGCCTGTAGCCTGCCACAATACGCCACATAACAGAAGTATGCAGGTCACTCCAAAGCAAGTAGAAATATGATGCAGTCATAGTCCATGCTGGTGTGAATGACCTGAGATGTACCTCCCTAGACTACATGAAAAGAGACATAGATGAGCTCTCTGATTATGTAGTCCAGGCCAGTATGACACTCACCGTTTGCAGCATCCTACCCTTACCAAGAATAATGCCACAGTACAAACACGGAATGATCAGTCATAGCAAGTGGCACACTTACTGGTGTCATTCCAAGGGGATCCAATGTCTGTCTGCTTGGGATGTCATGCTTGACAAGCCACGCAGCTGTTCTTTGGATGGCTTGCACCTGTTACCCCTGTGCGTCTGGATATTGGATAAGGCCTTTGACACTTCCATAGAGCCTTTTGTAGGCAAGGCTGAAAAGACTAACCCACCACCCTAGAAAACATAAGTGGAAAGAAACATAAGGGTAATGCTGACCAATGCCAGATGTGTAAACCCCAATATGCATGTTCCCAAGGCCATCCCCAGTATGGAGAACATTGATGTTTGTGCAGTGACAGAAACCTGCTGCAAGCCTCCTGACAGCACACCAGCACTACCAGGTTATACCACATATCATGTGTCATGGCCCCAAAACCTGGAACAAAACATAAAAGGAGGGTGAGTATCCATATTCAGCTCAGACACACATACGTCCAGGTAACTGACAATGCGCAAGGCATTGGAGTCCACCCATGTGCAACTAACTGTAGGCAAGACTGCTGTACAGTCTGTAGCATGCTACAGACCACACTCTCACACACAGGAACCCCACCCAGCCGTCCTGAAGAGACTGGACAGTATGAATGTCCCACCAAATACCAAACAAGGTACCACAACTTACCACATAGGTGGTAAACCATTATGTATGGAAGGAGTAATCAGGGACCTAGGGACACAAGTGGACAGTAACCTGTTATGTGACACTCACATTGCCAATGTGGCTAGGAAGACTGTCTACATTTGACACCGTATCAGGAAAGGATTCACATCTACGTCAACAGAGGTCATTGTGCCCCTATACTGTTCTCTTATCACACCCATAATATAGTACAATGCCTCATATGGGATGTACCTTACCTGACACCTGCAGCAGTTAGAAAGACCTCAAAGGTACCTCACCAAGAGGATAAAGGGTCTCAAATACATGTCATATGCTGCCTGGCTGTAGACACCCCAGCTGAATGCAGTCACATACTGCCTACACAGAGGCATTGCATGCCTGTTGTAGAAGGCCATGGCCAACACAGGAGTAATGGAGATGCTCCACCTCAGAAAACTCAAAGCCATCGGAGCTGTGAGAGTGAGAGATGTCAACCTCAACAAATAATGAAATAGGATGTGCTGGGGGGACAGATACATAATCCAGAGGCTCCCCACACCCTGGACCAGAATTCCACTCCATGTTAGGCAGAGCCCCTCACTGACACTCTTCAACAGGAATCTTGCCAAGTGGATGGATGATTGTAGAGTTACACTGGGGGTCTTCACTGTGTCATGTCCAGACAGAGGCACAGCAAAGCAGATCATAAATGGCCATAATATTCACATAGCAAGGGGTGGCAAAAGCAACACACACTCTGGCTAGGCTAACAAATGCCCTAGGGTGGATAGCCTAGTATGAACCTATGAACCTATGAAGATACAAATTGTACAGGACACTAAGGATAATCTCAAGGCTTTCACAACTGATGGTAGGAACCGTTTTGGGAATTCACAGATATGCTCTGAATCACACAAATATCACAAACACACACACATATTGCCAACATACATCCTGACAGGTGCAGTGCAACCCCCAGAATGCAGAATATCTATCCCAGCAGACTGCTGGCCCCTTGACATTGCAGATGCTGAGGTAACAGCCAGCATCTACAAAGCAAAACACACAGCAGCAATGGTATGAGATGGTGTCCTGGGCTGAGTGCAACATGGACTCCAAGATGAATGGAATGCCAAATCACACTACTGCTCAATGTCAGCCTTACCACAGAATATGTACCCAAAGAGCAGTGTACAACAACAGTGGTCCTTCTCAACAAAGGTGTTGCCTGAATGGATACTGAAAACTACTACCCCAGAATCCTGAGAAGCTCGGTCTGCACAGCTATGGAAAGGATCAGCATGTACCACAGACATAAAGATATTGGGGACCTACTGACACCGGACCCTACCCAGTGTGGCTTTCTTAAATGCAGATCCTGCCCCTAAACATGTTTGACTCAATTGAAACAGTCATTAAGGTCATTGATGAGGGCAATGTGGTCCACACAGCATAGCTGGACCTTGCAAAGGCTTCTATACAATACCCTACGTGTTCATTATAGATAAGCTCACCAGCTTAAATATAAACCCCTATGTCAGTAGAGGGGTTGCAAACCAGACCAAGGACAGAACAGACATGGTCAGACATGCTGCAGCCATGTCAGACTACAAACCAGATATAACTGGCATCCCACAAGGCTTGGTCCTGGGATCTCCCTCGTCTGGTATATATGTCCCATAGGTACAGGCAAACATGGAAGGACTGTGTCTGAACATGTTTGCAGAGGACTACAAACTGCTCACCATATATGATCCACCAGCTGACACAAGCATCCCACAAAAGGGCCACATAGAAACAGACAACTGGTGCCATAGCCATGTCAGCAAGCTAATTGCAGAAAAGTGTATAGTCAACCCCCGTGGATATACAGTAAGTGCCCACCAATTACCACATAGGTATTAACCCATTATGTAGTTAACATGTAATGAGAGACCTGGGGACACAAGGTGATATATATCCTGCATTGGACAAACATGTGCTGTAGTGTTTACAGAAACATACCATATACCCACCTAATCATGAAGGTTGTCAGATCTAGATAAGGGGAGGTCATTGTGGCTCTGCAGTCATCCTCCATCAGCGGTACAATTGACTACAATAGTCCCTGTGGGATGTACCTCAGCAGACACCTCCATCAACCGTAAAGTCCCCAACAGTACCTCACCAGGAGTATCAAAGAGCTTGCACAGATGTCATGTGTTGCCTGTGTTGCTGGTATCAATAAATATGCTGCACCTTGTACAATCTGAATGGCAGTGAGCTATGCACATGAGAGACCTGAACACCAGCACTGACTTACATAGGACAAGCTGTACTGCATGATCCATAACACAGAAGCCACCCCCACCCATGAGTGAACTCCCAGTACAGGCTACCCATAGAGTCACTTATCAATTTTCCTCAATAGGAATCTTGATGAATGGATGGGAGATGGTAGCTTTATCCTGGGTATCACTGTCATGTCACAGGTAGACAGAGGCACAGTATACTAACAATGACATATGTCATGGCAAACTCCACTTACAATGTGTGTTGAAGGACAAACACACTCTCCAACTAGCATTAGACATGGACTAGGGCACAACGCTAGTGTTTGCAAATGTACACTTACGTTGTGGAATACACTACCAATGTTGGACAAGCCTGGTTTAGGTAGTTCATATCTGAACAGAATGTAACATGGTCAGATGTACACAACTGGCCCCTAACCAGGCTGTTTTGCTCACTATTGAAATGTAAAGCAGTGATAACACTAAAGCCCAGGATACTGTCCACCACAGTCAAAGTACTACCAGTACACTATACAGTACTACAGTGTTAGGTCAGTGTGAAAGGATGTTGACAACTGTATGCAAAGTATCCCATGCAAACACTGCAGGCACAGTATAATCCTTTTGTGTTCACACACAAAGCAGTTGTACAGTAACTACACAACATGACACACAACACACAACCATAAACGGGTGATATTTGTTGAAGTTCACACTCATCCACAAATGTGGTGGGCTGCAGAGTTCAACATATGGAATGCTCACACTGGGCATGCTCACACACTTTGATAAATGAGACATATGTCAGACAACATGCCATAGGAAGGCTGAACTGGGCATGCTCACACACTTAGGCCAAATCTCAGTTTAGCAGTTGGACACACATATCTGGTATTTTTACGTGTTATTCCAGGAACCAACCACATTACAGCAGTCTGCCCAGTGCACACAGTTAAATGACTACAGAGACATACGTGATATAGTGGATCCCTCCCATATGCAAACATCTTCCACAGATGCACAAGTTGTTTATACAAACAGGGAATGCTATGGCAATAAAGATGTGCAAACAGTCTATCAGCAACAAATAATGTGCATTTGACAATTAAACATATGGGTGTAGAGGTCAACACTAGGCTGTTTGCCCTAGGGAATGACAGCTTAGCCAGAGTGTGCTTGGCGTCTGCCACCCCACAGGATGCACATTCCCCTTTCTAAACACCGATGATGTCAGCACCCTATAAGTGCAGCAGGCGAAAAGAAACCTCCCAGTAACGTGAATAGCGTGCTCTGCTAATGCATCCGTCACAAGTGTCATAACATAGAAAGGTAGGGGTTTGAATCCTGCAAATGCTCAGTGTGTGTGAGTGGGGTTGGTGTGTGTGTAAGTCTGTGGGAGAGAAATGTCCCTTTTGGCAACTGGGAAAACACACTACAGGATGCACATTCCCATTTCTAAACACAGATGATGTCAGCACCCTATAAGTACAGCAGGAGAAAAGAAACCTCCCAGTAATGCAAATAGCGCGCTCTGCTAATGCATCTGTCATAACATAGTTAGATAGGGGTTTGAATCGTGCAAATGCTCAGTGTGTGAGTGGGTTTGGTGTGTGTGTAAGTCTGTGGGAGAGAAAAGTCCCTTTTGGCAACTGGGAAAACACACTACAGGATGCACATTCCCCTTTCTAAACACAGATGGTGTCAGCACCAAATAAGTATAGCAGGAGAAAAAAACCTCACAGTAATGTGAATAGCGCGCTCTGCTAATGTGCCCGTCACAAGTGTCATAACATAGTTAGGCAGGCGTTTAAATCCTGCAAATGCTCAGTGAGTGTGTAAGTGGGGTTGGTCTGTGGGAAAGAAATGTCCCTTTTGGCAACTGGGAAAACACACTACAGGATGCACATTCCCCTTTCTAAACACAGATGATGTCAGCACCCTATAAGTACAGCAGGAGAAAAGAAACCTCACAGTAATGCGAATAGCGTACTCCGCTAATGCGTCCGTCATAAGTGTCTTAACATAGTTAAGTAGGGGTTTGAATCCTGCAAATGCTCAGTGTGTGCGCGTGTGTGTGAATAGGGTTGGTGTGTGTGTGTGTAAGTCTCTGGGAAAGAAATGTCCCTTTTGGCAACTGGGAAAACACACTACAGGATGCACATTCCCCTTTCTAAACACAGATGATGTCAGCACCCTATAAGTATAGCAGGAGAAAAAAAACCTCCCAGTAATGCAAATAGTGCACTCAGCTAATGCGTCCATCTCAAGTGTCATAACATAGTTAGATAGTGTTTGTCTGTGGGGGATTAGTGTGTGTGTAATTTTGTGTGAGGGAAATGACCCTTTTGGCAACTAGGAGAACAGACTACAGGATGCACATTCCCCTTTCTAAACACCGATGATGTCAGCACTCTATAAGTATAGCAAGAGAAGAGAAACCACCCAGTAATGTGAGTAGCACACTCTGCTAATATGTCTGTCTAGAGTGTCATAACATAGTCAGATAGGGGTTTGAATCCTGCAAATGGCAAGTGTGTGTTTTTGGCTGAGGGGGGTTAGTGTGTGTGAGGAAAATGTCCCCTTTGGCAACTAGGTGAACAGACTACAGGATGCACATTTCCCTTTCTAAACACCGATGATGTCAGCACTCTATAAGTATAGCAGGAGAAGGGAATCCTCCCAGTAATGTGAATAGCGCGCTCCGCTAATGCGTCCATTTTAAGTGTCATAACACAGTTAGGTAGGGGTTTGAATCCTGCAAATGGCAAGTGTGTGTTTTTGGCTGAGGGGGGTTAGTGTGTGTGAGGAAAATGTCCCCTTTGGCAACTAGGTGAACAGACTACAGGATACACATTTCCCTTTCTAAACACTGATGATGTCAGCACTCTATAAGTAAAGCAAGAGAAAATAAACCTCCCAGTGGTACAAATAGCACACTCTGCTAATGTGTCCATCTCAAGTGTCATAACATAGTCAGACAGGTGTTTGAATCCTGCAAATGGCAAGTGTGTGTTTTTGGCTGAGGGGGGTTAGTGTGTGTGAGGAAAATGTCCCCTTTTGCAACTAGGTGAACAGACTACAGGATGCACATTTCCCTTTCTAAACACTGATGATGTCAGCACTCTATAAGTATAGCAAGAGAAAAAAAAACTCCCAGTAATTCAAATAGCACACTCTGCTAATGTGTTCGCCTCGAGTGTCATAACATAGTCAGATAGGGGTTTGAATCCTGCTAATGGCAAGTGTTTATTTTTGGCTGAGGGGAGTTAGTGTGTGTGAGGAAAATGTCCCCTTTGGCAACTAGGTGAACTGACTGCAGGATGCACATTTCCCTTTCTAAACACCAATGATGTCAGCACTCTATAAGTATAGCAGGAGAAGAAAAACCTCCCAGTTATGTGAATAGTGCGCTCTGCTAATGCGTCCATCTCAAGTGTGAAAACATAGTTAAGTAGGGGTTTGAATCCTTCAAATGGCAAGTGTGTGTGTTTGACTGAAGGGGGTTAGTGTGTGTGAGGAAAATGTACCTTTTGGCAACTAGGAGAACAGACTACAGGATGCACATTTCCCTTTCTAAACACTGTTCAGCTGAAGGCCATGGCTCTGGCACAAGTTGTCTGTTTATATGATGCCCCTTTGGAAGATGCTTGTGTCAGCTGGAGAGTCGATTATGGTGGCTAGTTCGCAGTCATCTGCATATTTGGTCAGCCACAGTCCGTCCGTGTTGGCCTGTACCTCCAATAAATATATACCAAACAAGAGAGGTCCCAGGACTGAGCCTTGTGGGACACAACTCGTAACTGGTTTGGAGTCTGGCATGGCTCCAGCAATTCTAACCATGTGGGTTCTGTCCTTGAGCCACTGTGCAATCCATCTAGTGACATAGGGGCTTATATTTAAGCTGGTGAGCTTCTCTAGAATGCCCAAGTGGGGTATTGTTGTGAAGGCTTTTGCGAGGTCCAGGTAGGCTGTATGACCCACCTTCCCCCTCGTCAATGGCCTTGGTGACTGTTTCAAAGAAATCAACCAGGTTAAACCTGGTAGTGCTGGTGTGCTCTCAGTAGCCCTGAACCAGGCATCTGTTACTGCACAGATATCGATGTTCTCCATGCAAAGGAGAGTTTCGGGTGCATGCATCTGGAGGTTTAGACTTCTGGCGTTGGGTAGCATTACTCTTAGTTTCTTATCCCTTGTGATACCTATGAAGGTGGGTTTGTCATTTGAGCCTTGCCTAACATAGGCACTATGGGGGTAGCAAGAGCCTTTGCCAATATCTGAAAGCCCAGGGGTGACAGGTGCAGGCCATCCCTAGCAAAGGAGGTAGTTCAACAGAAGATGAATATGTGAAGGTGTAGTGCCTGTGATTAGTTAGCAGTAGCATATATGACTGCTCATGTGGACAAATGCCAGGTAAGTCATATGCACTGTGTCACAGGCAATGTACATGTGAACAGGACAAACAGTGACATCCTGTCAAGTGGGACATGGACATACATATAGTAAGCTATGCAGATAGCACTAGGAGTCCACAGAAGCTCTATAACTATGCATTGCAGGTGTGATCAGTATTCCAGGGTAATTGCAAGCAAACATGCATGCAAACAAAGCTACAGTAAACAGGGCTGCATGTAGTCCATTGTACAACAAACAAGCTGTACCACTTCCAGTAGGTAACACTGCAAATATGCAGGCACTATGCACATGTACATGGACATACACGGGTCAGATGGCTAGGGTCCAGTCTCAGCGCACACAAATGTACAGACCATGTACTGTCAGGATGTACAATAACTGGATGGAAACTCATGTGCTCATACCTGCAGTAATACACATGTCAAATAACAGACACTGAGCCTTCACTCAGTGGTTCCATACTTAGTAGGATGTATGCTACCTGGCCTGCCACCACAGTATCCCTGACATATATGGGGACTCTCCCTCCTGTGACAGTTAGTTTTGTGTGTTGGGGCTGTCTAGCATGGTATGAGATGTGAGCATGCAGTGCTAGGGTGCTCCTGTGTGTCCTGTACCAGTCGTGTAGTACTGCACACATATCAACATCCTCAAACATCTGCATTGCAGAGTCCAGTGTGGGCAACATGCCACTTGCAATTTACATGTCCATCATTGCGTATTACTACATTCATTACCTTATCCCTGTGCTACCTATGTATGTAGCCTTCTGTTGACATCATTACCACCAGTATGCCAACATGTGCAGATGATACACTATGGTAATTACCATGGGTGTAGACAACAGTACATGACAATCACACACTTACTGCATCAGGCATGCTGTGATATACCCACAATTAATTCAGCACACAGTACTGTTAACAACATGATACTATTACTGCACATCTATGTGGTCACCCTGTGCATCAGCAACATGTTAACCTGTACCTGCACAGTTGTTACAGATTGCAGGAGGTGGCACAGTTTCATCATATGCACAGGGTGTGAACTTGGTATGCCTGAGTCAGCCACCGATACCACCGATTGGCATGTATGTGTATGTGTGTTGGTGAGAGACAGCAATAGAAGGTGGGGCAATGTTGATGCAGTGTGTGCATGTATGCGGTAGCCCTAGGTGTTGTCAATTTGCATGTGTGTATGGATGCACACAGTTCCACCTCATGGCTGCCATATACTGGTGTTTGTGGACAGCCACAGACTGTACCTGCCAGGTCATACAGATCAGTGTCTCTGGCCACGGACACGGTACCTGTGCCTTGGATGGGTGATACGGACCGTATCCAGTACCAACCCAGACTGGGTACTGTCATCAGAAGCAGGTGTTCGTTGACTGGACACAGATCCCTGTAGGGCCTGGCCAGAGCCACATGCACATGGTCTCCTGGGGCGGTCTGATGACAGCACAGACCCAGCATTGCTGGGGCTGCTGCTGGCGCTACGGGGGCAGCCGTGGCCCTGTTGTCGTCCACGACGACTGCCAGCTGCTGCTGTTGCTGGCATACGGCCATGTCGATGCCTCAAGCGCCCACCATCGCCCTGGCTCATGGACATGTAGTTGTGGAACCGGTCTAATATGTCCCCACAACATCTGTCTATGACATCGGTGAAATCACGGATGGCAGCCGCAATGTCACGCATACTGTCAGTCATGGCTGTGCGACATGCTGTCAGCTCCCTCAGACCCTGTCTGGTGTACAGTTCCATACGTGACTGTGCCTGCATGACAGCCTGAAACATAGCTGAGGTTGTAAGACCTCTGTGGGCATGTCTGACAGGGGCAGTACGCCCACGGATGCTCCCACGAGAACCCCTGGACATCTGTCTGTGTGGTACCATCTCTGGGCCATGCCCATGGCTGCTGTGTGAGGAGGCATGTGCCACAGATACCACATTACCCTGGTCAATGCCCTCTGTATGCTGTCCATCACCTAGGGACATTGGTGACGAAGGGTGTATTGGCAGGATAACTGTGCGCATTGATGGGGTCGACAGCTGTGTACTGTCAATCGGCTGACCAATGGCAGACCCTGGCATACCTTCCTGTGCCATTACACAGATGTCATCATGATCAGCACCCACGGCACCTGATTCAGGTTCCCTGCTACATGACACCAGAGCAGCACCAGAACCTGTAGTAGGGAAACAGGAAACACAGTTTACAATGTCTACACATTACCAGTGATGCACACATGCACACATGCACACATGCACAGGTGCACACATGCACACATGAACACATGCACACATGCACACATCACAGGTGCACACATATACACATGCACACGTGCACACATGCACAGGTGGACACATGCACACATGCACACGTGCACATGCACACATGCACACATGCACACAGGTGCACACATGCACAGGTGCACACATGCACACATGCACACATGCACAGGTGCACACATGCACACATGCACACATGCACACATACACACATGCACACGTGCACAGGTGCACACATGCACACGTGCACACATGCACAGGTGCACACATGCATACATGCACACATGCACAAGTGCACACATGCACACATGCACACATGCACACATGCACAGGTGCACACATGCACACATGCACACATGCACAGGTGCACACATGCACACATGCACACATGCACACAGTTTCACACAGTTGTACAGTACTCAGTATGCGTGATATCAACACACAGACACAGACACACCTACATGCATACAAAGAGCACTACTAAGTGAGCCAAATAGTACTATTACTATCAAAACTATTACAGGAATTGTTAATACACACTCACCAGCATGGATAGGCTGCATTGCTGTTATACCAGAGGGACCTGCAGATGTGAAGAAACTAATGTCAGTGGGCACAACTGTGCCATTGTTACTGAGTATGATACAGGTCAGTAGTACAACAGCCGCCTTTCACAGGTCAGCTGCTAATATTGAGGATATCACACTTGCGCATTAAATACTATGGTGACAGCTACAAACCAAGGACACACCTCACACATGCATTAACTACCAGTGTACACAACAGTCAATTATACATATGGCATATTACCTGCACGTTCACTGTCTTGCTGCTGCGTGGCTCCAGCCTCCATCATAATGCATGTCTGCTGCTGTTGTTGTTGCTGGCGGACTGGAGCCACTACACTCATGAGTAGTCCCTCCAGTCTGGTGAGTGGGGGATGTGCAGCCACCCCACCACCTGTGGCGACCTGTTGCCTGTGGATATCTGACGCACGCTGACGGACATGTCTGATTAAATCACTGCAGTGATGTCGTACCTGCTCATATGTCCTATTATGCGTGCCTATGTCATTTACCCGACGGACACGGTCTTGCCACAGTGCAGCCCTCTCCTGCTGGTTCTGGCTGGTGCGGGAAAAGAGTATTGCATAATCCCGCACCAGGCTCTGGTGTATCTCCTCATCCTCAGCTGTGGAGTAAGTGGGATTCCGTGGGTGGGCCATGTACCTGAGAAAGAAAATAACCTGATATCAGCAATATATGTCAGCAGAATTTGGCACACATACTACACATGCTACTCGACTGTTATGATACAACATATCTCACATATATAGCATCTGTCTGTCTATTGGTGGATACACATGTAAATGGCCAGGTATCAGTGCTCAGCCAGCAACTGTGCAACAGTACCTGGCAGACTCCATACGACATACTACCAAACCCCAGCAGTCAGAACACTGATTCAGGTCAAGAGCACCTCCTCACTCTGGGGTTTGTATCTAGGTACTGTATGGCCTACATCATCAACTACTGTGAGCTGACCACACACTGATTGCCCTGGATATACATATCCCACCTCCACCACCAGCACAAACGACTATAGTGAATAACATTACAGATGCAAACTTTACACTTTGTAACAGTGACATGGTATCCTTTCAGCCCACTGGGCCAGTGGCAGATACAACCCACAATGCTGACCCCTACACAATTGCTTTCTACAGACATCTCCGAGAATGCATGGATCATGCAATCCCATATATGACCAAGACACTCTCCACAAAGGGACAGCATCCTGTCTGGTGGACCCCAGCCATAGACAGATTGTATTACAGAAGATGGAAGCTACTGCAAGACAGAGCATACTTCCATAAAGGGAGGGCATGTCTGAGCAGCACTAGTAAGGATCTATTTTCCATCATACAAACATCCATGGGCAACTTTGAGAGGGAAATCAAGAGGGACACTACAGAAAACCAGAAGGCCTTCTTCAGTTATGTTAGCAACCTGGTCATATGCCCATAGTTAGTACACAACAACACATATTTCACTGACACCACAGATATTGAAAACATTGTGGCAGACAGGTTCAGTGCAGGTGTCACCCCGCCCTCTCCCCCAAAATAAGACATAGTCATCCCAGCTGACTGTAACCTCTCTGTCATCACAGATGTCCAGGTGAGAGCCACCCTCAGGACAGCAGAATACACAACATGAATGGGACCTGATGGTATCCCCAGTTGCATGCTACATAAACTCTGACAGGAGCTAAACACACATATAGAAGTGCTATGTAACATTAGCCTGACTACAGGATATGTACCTGTACACTGGCGCACAGCAGCAGTGGTTCCACTCCACGAAGGAGGCACCTCAACATACCAATACAATACAACACAATACATTACATTACAGTACAATACTATATAATATGCTATTGCCCCTGGGACTACAGCAGCGTACTGTTCTGCTACCCTGAGCATTGTGACACATGTGGTGTGATGGTACCTGCTGCTGTCACACAGTTACACAGGGTGACTCATATGGCATATTACCTATCTGACTAACATTCAGCAGGGGTATGTGTGACATGTACTCATGGGGAGTCTTGCTTCTTAACACTGTGTGGTTTATTTCAGGGTATGTCTTATCTGTGGGTAGGAACTTTTACCTCCACATGTGCACTCTATTGCAGTGGCACGGACGACACACAGCAGTCATTTAGGTTGTGGATGGTGTGAGGTGTTACTATGGTTGTTGGACATCTGTCATGGGTGTGACTTACATATGTAAATCCGGGAGTGGTAACCTCTATGTGGGTAGTATATGTGTACTCTGTGGTGTTGTCAGTCACTGTGTATTGGTAATGTGTTTGAGTGCATTGTCACAGTGTTGTACATGTCACTGTGTCCTTCTCCATATCTGTAGCTGTCATGTGAGCTCCATACCATGGCATCCATTATGTGGTGTGGAGGGGTACACCGACCTACATGTCCATAGCTGACACACCATGTTCGCTGACACATACCATGTGCAGGTATTCCAGGGATAGTGTGCCACTGTGAATATCATTGGGGCCACTATTGTACACATTTATGACCCTGTTCACCCCTGACACATGCAGTGGTGGGCAGCCAATCACATATCTGGTGGTTACTGGTGTAGGTGATTTGGAATGTGGTATGGTACTCCGGTTTTGACACTGGTGTTCACTCCATGCCTTTGTCACCAGGCACCTGTTGCAATACATCTGTACACATGTGCCTCACTCAGAATTTATATACATCTCTCTCTCTCTCTCTCTCTATATATATATATATATATATATATATATATATGTATATAGATATATCTATATGTATATATATATATATATATATATATATATATATATATATATGTCTGTATACATATACACATATATATATTGATGTACATATATTGCTATAGATGTGGAGGGGGACACAGAGGGGTGGGAGTGACAGAGGGGGTGGGACAGGGTGTGTTGAAGGTCGTCATATACAGTCATACCTGTAGATAGTCAGATCAGTCTGTCTATGTATATGTATCTACATATATCTATATCTGTATGTGTGCATTACATAGATATGTTTGTACAATATTCTATCTACATCTGTCTATGTATTCCTACATCTCTCTCTCTATGTATGTATACATACATGCATGTCATATATATATATATATATATATATATATATATATATATATATATATATATATATATATATACACATACATATGTTGACATACATACGTATCCATATGATAGACAGGTATATCTACATGTTTGTCTACCATACTGTATACACACACTGACATATTGCTAAACATACATAACTGTGAAACCTACTTTGTACATGGCACTACAACCTACAATCAACCAACATTGATATGTGCACATAGATGCTCTCACATACAAATGTATGTACAGCCTTCACTGATAGTTGCTGTATGTCCCCTGCCCTTTACACATCTTCATATACATATGGATACAGACCAATGACACATATGGAGGGTTCACAGTATATAGACCTTTATAGTATTACTTGTGTTTGTCACAGCTGCTTGTGTTGCCGTCTGGTTCTCTGTCCTGCTGCTCCACTTCCCAGTTGTCAGCTTTCAGGTGGCTGTTGCTGAACTATTTGTTTGTGTCTGCTTAATTGCAATTTTCTCTGTCTCTGTCTCTGTCTGTCTGTCTCTCTCTCTGTCTGTCTGTCTCTCACGTCCTTCTCAGGGTGCAATGAAAGTATTGCATGTGTGGACTGGGAGTACAGCATACTTTTGTAGGTATCTGCATATGCCCATGTGATGGCCTCTGCACCAATTGTTAGCCAGCATTTGCTAACTGCATGCAGCCAGTTGTGTACTGATTGCAGTTCTCACTGTGATTTCAGAACAGTGCTATAAAAAGGTATGTGAGATAGGCATAGCCCTTTCAGATTTTAAGGGCAGGGACCATGCTGTTATGCTGTGGACAATGTCCTGTGAGTGTAAAGGTTGGTATCTCTCTCATATTTCCAGCTGTGTTGTAGATTAACATTCCTCCATTCATTTCTCCAGTTTCCTGTACTAACTGTGTATGTACACTGACACCTACAACTACTACTACTGTTAATGTGTGTGTGTGTGCTTTCCTTTCACTTTTGCTTGCACTTTGTTGCTAAGGCTTCAATATTTGCCCTTTACAGTCACTACTTGTATGCCTGCTAGGTGTCCTGTCTGTAGTGTGCTGCTGTAGCTTTCCTATTTTCCATGTACATTCACACCTTGGAATGCTTGCTATATCTGCTAGGGTGTTACAGCATGCAGTGTGGTCTGGCCATGGTGTGGGCCTTGACATCTATTAGGGTATTTGAGTATGCTGCTGAGCAGGCCCCAGAGACTTTCAGGTTCATCTGTTATCTGCCTCATGGAATGGTACATATCAGTGGGGTACACCCATTAAAATGTCTGGTATGCTGCAGTTGTGACTGTGGGTTAGCATGAGCATATGTATTACTACACTTTTTCTGCCATGCAAGTGGTGAATACTTTCAGGACTCCATAGTTACCATTGCATGTGTTACACCTTTCTGCCTACTGTTTGTACATTTCACATGGAGTCTGTGGGGCATCCCTGTAAGTCATTCACTGTTGCTATGTCTAGACTCTTAACTATTCAAATATGGTGGTGTCAGACCCATCATGTGTACAGATATTTGCAGGTTGTCCACATTTCTGCCTCATATTTTGGTCAATATCTCATGCACACCTTTTTCTGGGAAATCACTCTGGGCTCAAGTCAGAATATGGTGACAAACATTCAAGTTTCAGACTTCATACCCTTCCAAACATTCCACAAAATGCAGACCCTGTTACTCTCTGAAATGTCTGTATTTGTTGTAACATTATTTGTAATGTGTCCCTGGTTTTGGGCCTTTGCTCCACATATTTTATTACTTGGTCCAGATGTGTTCCTGTAAGAGGTTGTGGGGTATGGGCAGTGATTATCCTGCTGTGAGTATGTGCGTGGCTTGCAAGGTGCTATAGTGACATTATTACCTACTAGCTACCAACTAGCATGGCTGTTTCTGTTCACACACTACTATTATTGAAATCCACTAGTTTTGATAGTAATTCTAAATGGCATGCTTTGTGTACTACACATCTATATTCCCTTTACATTCATTCCTACTATTACATGATATATTTATTTTAGCAGAATGTTCTTGTATAAGATTCATGGCTTAGTGGTAAGTCATGCAGACTACTGTTTCCAAGCTCCTGGGTTCGGGACTGCCAGTGGGATTTTATTTTGCTTCTGAACTGACTACAAGACCTGTCAATCAAAGTGACTAAGGCACTTTTAAGCAGTTGTAACTGGGTTAGCGCTGGTTTGCGCGGAGCTCACGCATGCGCACTGGCGTTTAGCTCCGCGCACACAAGCGCACACACGCTTACAACCGCTTAAACGTGCTTACTCTTGCGCACACCCGTGCTATTTTCTTTGAAAGAAAAGAAAATGGGGAGACAGGAAAGTGGTGAAAAGGGGTCACAAAGAGGGTAAGACAGTAGGGAAACAAGCTTGGGATGTGCAGGAGGGATGTAGGTAAGGCCCATAGCTGCCCATTTCTTCATCAGCAACAGCTGTGCATATGTATGTAATTTGGTGTGACATTTGAAACCTTCCACCCCTGAGAGAGGTGTCAGGACAACAATAATACTTGTTGTACAGCCAATTGTAATTGATAGGTTCCATGTCCAGCAGACATATGTGCGGAATGGGCAGCTATGTATGGGGCGTAATTTTTTTGTGGGTACAGAGTGCCCTTTTTTTTTTGTCAGGTGAGAGTGGTATGTCAGGTGAAGGAAGTCGGTACAGCTGGGGAGGTAGGTTGGGTAGGTAAACAGACAAGACAAACAAGACGCATACAGGGACGGTGTATGACACGTGTGGGGGGGGGGTTACACAATTGACGGGTACGGAGGTTTGGATATCCAGAGCCCATGAGCCCACAGATGGCAACAGTGGAACTGATATCCCCACCCATAGGCAGTTGCCACTGTTCCTTCACTGCCCAGGACAGGGCTGTGCTGGGGGCTGTGTAGACGGGGCAACAGGCATGCCCGTTAGTTGCGCCACCCATGCCTCGAGCTGGCGTAGGGGCTCGAGAACAGAGTCCAGAATCTCCCTACGCACCACAGTCCAGACGCTACGGAGGGTGAGTGTTGGTTCTCCTCCGGCCACACTTGCAGAGGGGGGGGGTGAGCCCCATCCCCTGCAGCGCTTCCACCCGCAGGTGGCACAGGGCCACCGGAGGAGGGTCCGGACTCGGCACTAGTGCCAGGTGCACTCGCCAGCTGAGGTGGGAGAGGTGGGTCTGCTGGAACCCGCCTTCCCTGTCGTCCTATGTTTTGCATTATGTCATGACAGTTTGGGTTAGTGACATATAATACCATTCACAATTAGTTGTAACAGCATGCATTAGTATTCCCATTAACCAAACACCCAGATATTCACACCATTGAACAGCGTGCATAACACATGCATAATTTGAACAGAAATACACAGTCCAACAACATGCAGGGTTAATTGATGGCAACAGGCCATCAGGTGTGGATGTTTGAACAGGGCAGATGCGTCAACGGACATGCAAATATATATGACCCAACAGGACAAACATTCAGGGGTGTTAATTGTGATTGCACATACCATTTTCATGTGGAATGGGTTATATGTGGTTATAGGGTGGGGTAAAGAAAGTAATATTAACACCTTCGAATAACAATACATATGCTGTACATTTCTAATAGCTACAGTTATATACACACTACTGTTCTGACTACAGTTTCCTATATGATAACTATTTCAACTTGGTGATAGGACTGTTACTGCAACATCAATATACATTTTATGGTTCTTCATATACATTCATATCTAGCTTTGTTCAGCTACATCATCCTGCTACATTTGCTTTATATAGTTGTAGACAAGTGTGGATGTTTGGTATATCAGACAATCATCCTATCTGCATATTGCAGACTGAGAGCAACATATCCAGATTTTGGGATACACATTCCAGATGCAGCAACACTTTGAACAGATTTAGCTGTTTGGTTTTGAATCTCACATGCATTTCATTCTGTCTTGACTGCAGTATACTTTATTCAGGGTTATTACTACTGTATTGCTGGATTCATGACACTTTCTCACACTCTCTCACTTGCTTTCATTTTACTATTCAGGATGGTACTTACTTCTAGGCTTTATTGACATGTTTTACCTGTAGTTATTACAATCCTTTCCAGCAGTCTCACTTCTGTCATGTTTCAGTATTTCCACAGGGATATATTTCACACATGTGATTCCATCATCTTCTGCAGCTATACTTTTCAGCCTGCTGCAGGTTGTGTACTATTTTCTTACAGGTAGGGCATTTTTATTTCAGAATATATGTCAGACAGTTTCATTTGGTTTAACTTACAGGCTGAAACACACTTTTATAATCAAGCAATACTTGCATACACTTTCACACTGTTACTTGCAGATTTTATTCCTTACTGACTACACTGCACTCTTTTGCTGACTGTCATACTTTTATATTTCTTTACAGTTACTGGTAGTGGATTACTGACCTGCCTGGTGGTGCAACCGCACCAGCCTATCGCCATAGGCTCTGCGGTTCGCAGAACAGACACCTGCAGCTGTAATATAAATGAAGTAATATTGGAATACACATCTCCATAATATCAGCTAGTTTAATTTCTTACATACAGAATTAAATGTTACTTACTCAGTAGTGGGGCGTTGGGTGTTTGCCGGGCCTCCTGGATCCAAAGGTTCAGTTGGTCCTGCTTGCGTCTCTTCAGGTCTGCATGGTGGTGACGGACCTGCTCACCAGTCCTTGGAATCCCTGTGGCACTGGTGAGATCATGAGACAACCGGTCCCACGCCTCGGCCCTGTATGCTCCCCAGAGGACCTGGCCCTGCATTAGTTGGGCCTCATGATTATGGACTAGGAGCCAGACCATGTACCTGGACTCCTCAACACCCCACCTCTGTGCTCGAAAGCAACTACCCTCTCCTACTCCTGTCATTCTGCCTGCAGGTCAGTTCTACAATCGTTTATGCTGTGTATTCCCACCTATGGGGCTTATATAGTCCGTTTTTCCCACACATATCTGTGATTGGCCATTTTGGAATTGTATCAACTTCAGTAAATCTGTATTGTCATGCTCCAGTTTGTATTCATTCCTATATATTAGCTATTATTGCATTTCTCGGTGCTGCTGTCATGGCTTAGTGGTTCTGTACCTTGACTATGGTGTATAGTATCCTGGGTTCGAACCTGGCCACTGCTTTTTATTTTTCATGACTGTCTAGACATGCTGATGGGTGTGTCTGTGTAAAGGCAGTTTTGATACGGCTTGCTCAACGTTGCCCGTCGGTTAGCTTGTTTGCGCAGTGCGCAGCTCCGTGCAAATGGGGTACGCTGCTTTAAGCATCATTTGGCTATCGGCATGCATATTACGCTCAGCTCAGTTAGGGGCACATAGATTTAGCGTGTTAGACCACTGCTCAGCTATGGGCACTCATTTTGCACCAGCTAAACCACTGCTCATCTACGGGCAGATGCACTCACTCTGTTAAACTGTAGCTCAGCTATGAGCACATCTGGCATTTTTTATTCTTTTGTTACCTCACATTTCTTCAATGTAAATGGGCTATTTCATTACATTTTATATAAATTGTGGTTTTATGTGTACATATTTGTCAGGGACTTGTTTCCTGCTTATTTTGCAAAAAAAAAAAAATTGGTGTTGTGGGGGCTCGAGCCATGAATGCCTGCTCTTCAGCCAACATCTGTACCGCTACGCTATTGCTTCCTGGCTTATTTTGCATATTTAGTTCTTATATGCTTTCCCACTGACTGCTAACTGTAGCTGCGCTACGGGCACGCCCGCGCAAACGAGCGCACTCACGGTTAAACATCTTTACAATTTAAAAAAAATTATAACATGTTAATTTATATATTTTATGTTCATAGTCTGTGGGGGCATGTGTTGTGTTGTGTTTATTCACATTTCCGTGGACTCTGTTGTGGGTGTTTACTTTGGGCACTTTTACACTTCTGGGGGCGTGTCCGCTTGCAGGGCTCGGCCTACGGACACACCCCCTACTGTCTTACACGGACCGTGTTAGACTTAGGTGTGATTCAGCATGCTCTCATGAATATGCAAAGCATGCTGACATCACTCCATTTAACTGCAGCCTCCGTGTAAGAGTTATAACTCTTACACGGAGGCTTCATGAATCCTTGCCATAGTATATCACAAAAACATTTGATATTTGATACCATGATTTATAACTAAATATGATAGACAACCTCAACACACAAATGCAATTTTGGTCAACCAATAGGATCTTATAATAGTACAAAATATAGAAACCCACATAATATTCTGGCAAATATATTTTATTATAAGAACAGTATGATATTTAGATACAATGACATATAGCGAGATATATTTAACAGCCCAATAGGTGGATTCTATTGCAATCAACCAATAGGCTTTAACAACTGCAGCATACAAATATAAGGCCCTCATAATTACCTAGCACATATATAATAAATTATATCTTATATGAAATATAACAATATGCATACATGAGGCAAGAACAGTGTCGATTGGTAAGCTAAACAGATGGATAAAAAACCCATACAATCAAATTTCCGTTCTTTAAACATAATTCATAAGTACATATCTTATTTATATATGTTCTTCCCAGTCTTGAAACATGTATTGTATCTATTATGGTTCCAGCATGTGTTATTCCAATTACCTTTCACAAACAGATTATAGGTGGTCATTAAGACCCTGGGGAAATAATGCCCCAAGGTGAATGATCCAATATTTTTCTTTGTGGTTCAAAATACTATGCCAACCCTGTTGATTGCTCCTATCCCCAGTAATTTTATCAATTATCATGAACATAAATCTAGCATTAGTATGTTTCAAGGTGTATCTATAAAGAGCATTGGTCTCTTTTTTATTTCTGATGTCACTTTTATGTTCACTCATTCTTACGCTGAGCGATCGTTATGTTTGCCTTACATAGAATGCTGAACATTGACAAGTTGCTAAGTATACAACCCAACTGCTACTGCAATTGCCAAAGACTCTTAGATCATAAACTCTACTTGTATTGGTACTAGTGAATTGTTTAAGTTTACATACTTGGTTACAAGATCCACATTGCCCACATGGAAAAGTACCCAGAAGTTGGTCTCCAGTCATTGTCATTTGTTTATACATATAAGTGGCCTGTGTACTCAGTACTCATTAGACCAATAATTAAGTATATTGCGCTATTTGTCATGTACTTCACTAGGCACATACAGCAGCTGGAGTGACCTCAGAGGTTCCTCACAAAAAGAATGCAGGTTGTAAGCAATAGGCCCTATGTGGATAGACTAAAAGCCCTATCCCTTTACTCCATCTCCTACCAACTATTAAAGGGTTACCTATGCCTGACTTACAAGGCACTCACAAATCCAGCCCTGATGGAGCTGCTGCACATCTGCAAGTGAAACTGCATGAGGGTCACAAAATCAAGGGATCTAAACTCAAACCAAATATGCTGGAGAGACAGATAAGTGTCTCAGATACTGCCCCTTCTTTGGAACAGGCTTCCTATTCACATTAAGCAGAGCACTCCCTGGCCCTCTTTAAATATTGTTTGGATCAATGGATGGGGAATTACAAATTCACATCTGACATAGTGCCTGTGTTCTTTATGGACACAGGCAATCTGCAAGATACTCAAGGCATAGGCAAAAATCCATGCCATTCTCTTGCCCCTAGTGGCCATATATTGGGTAAAATCAGGATATATCAGCTAGGCTTGTAAGGGCTTTTAAGCCGTTAGCCTAGTAATTTTCAAAGAACCTATAAACCTTTGATCACTATTTGGACCCAAGATGAAACAGAAGCTCACCTGAAAAGAGCAGGAGGTCAAGACCCTGTCTGTTGTACACCTACATTTTTCCACACCTCCCAAAGACTTTTTTCCCAGAACCAGAAGGGTGGAAAGAAACTTTGGATACAATGCTGTCTATTTTTCATCTGATTCAATGTTCAGGTTGTAAGATCCGATCAGATCCAACCTCGGCACATTCTTCCAGAGCTTTCGATCCCAGGTTCTGATTCCTCCTTTACTCATAATTTCCTCCTTCTACCTAATTTACCTCAGATCTCATTTGCTGCCTGTTCCATCCAGATGTGTTTTCTTGCAAATCTTTCACACTATGTCAAAGCTATTCAGTTTCTTAACTTCATAGGTTCGTAGGCAAATACTGGGCTAACTGCCCCTAGGGAAACTGGCTACTCTTAAAAATGGCCCATAATGGCAGGTAGCCATGAAGTATGAACTATGAAGGACCATTATAAGCCTAGCCATTTATCCAAGGTCAGAATCAAACCCTGTAAATTTTCTCTGCGAGGCGAAAGCCTTAACCATTATGCCAAACCCACCCCTAAACATACGTTCACTGGTGAATACCTCCTTTTAGGCTTTGAAGTTTTGTAGCATAATATTGTGTAGTGCAGCTGTTCAGGTTATAGTCTTGTAGTATTTAAGAATTGAATGTCTTGTTTCTTTTTTGTTGTCTTCAGAGTGTAATCTGGTGTGGTTCTAGATAGTTCTAGATAGTTCCCTAGTTGTCTTATTAATATAATCAGGATAGTATAGAACAAGAGTGTGTGTTATTTTTTTTCTTAGAAGTGTGTTTTTTAATTGTTGTAAAGCTTAGAGAGAGTTATTGATAGTCTTTTGATATTAGACAAACCTTCAGGTTTTAAAAAAAGTATTCAGCTTGTAGGCACAAGGTCCCTGCCCAAGATTCTCATTCCTTCTGTGTGTATTGTTTAGGTGCTTCTAATTTTCAGGCAAATTGTGACATCTGTGTGGTCTTTGATTCTAGAGTTATACAAGGTAGGAGAGAAAACCTTATAAAAGGCTTGCTTCCCCCACAGGCAGTGTCTTCTGCTCCAACTATGTCTTTTGAATCAAAACCACCATCAGCTTTTCCCAGCACATAGAAGAGAAAAGAGAAAGAAAAGGATAAGAGTAAAGAAAAGCAAAGAAAAATGATAAGCCTTCAGGAAGTAGGTCTGAGGAAAATAGGATTGAAGGGAAAAGACTCGAGAAATGAGGAAGGGGTCCCTAGATCCAGCTAGCTTTTTGGTCCAATACATAACACACCAAGGCAGTTGGATCCACCTGTCAGTCAAGTCTGAACTCCTTCTCCTTGTGCTGCCTTTTCTCTGAATCCAGAGTCCTAGACTTCATTCACCAAAATTATAAGACAAATGGTCCTTTGGACCCTCTACTGTAGCATCATCATTAAGGTCAGTCTGATGCAGTAGAAGTCTCATGGAAATGGAAGTCGACCAGATGATGAGGCAATTCGCAAGAGCACAAATCCATCTGAGAGTTGCCCGGTGCTGTCCCTAAGGAGAGGTCTGGGTACAGGGCCATCAATGTCATCAGAATTTTCTCCAATTTAGGTTCAGTTTTTGGAATCACTTCCCATGGGCCCAAACCCTTCCAGCAAACCTCATTCAGATCTGACAATCCAAGAAACTTCGGCACTGATAACTTACCTTATTTTCTTGACTCTGATGCTGTCAGATTGAGATGTTGAGTCAACCCAGAGATTATCAGAGCTGTCTTTCCCTCTCAGTTCCTCAGCACTTGATAGCTCAGGTGCAAGGCCTTCCTCAGAGCTAACCTCGACTGGAGTAAGGAGACTTCCTGAGTCAGTTGAAAGAGGGAATGCTTCCTCAGCTCCACTCATGGTGTCTGCTTTCAAGACTGTGGAAGGACCTTTAGCTGGGCTAAAATGTCAGGTGTGTGCATGATTTTCAGATCTGTTCTGACACCCAGTGGAACTTGTTCCTTACTCTTCTCATTCAGATTGAGAGGGACAGTCAAAACCCATAAGCTATGACACTACTCCACTCTCGAGTTCACAGTCTGATTTCACCCTTTCTCTACCAGAACCTCAGAGACATGTTCCAAGTAAGCAGACATTCAAATGGAAGCATATGAACTCCTATCCTGAGTCACATGCTGAGGACACAGATTTGGAAGAGGGCAAATGATCTCCAGATTCCCTTCCTGGAAGATGTTACATTTGAAGAAATCCTGGAACTGATGAAGCAGAAAGAGGCTGGTCCACTGAAACTCCTTTTCTGGACAAATCTGTGTTTTTCAAAGCTTTCTTGTTTAACTCATCTCCATCCTGGCTGGTTCTCCTTCCAGATGCTCTCATAGATGTTATGGCACAGCGAGCATGGAAGGACCCTCATGTTATAGGGTCAATTCCCAAAAAAAATGAAAAGACTTTAGTAGCCCCAAAAGATAAGAAGCATTGGACTAAAGGACTCCCAGTAGATGCCACAGTAGGAGCAGCAGTCACAAAGAAACAACTGTCTGAAGAGTGTTCTTCTGTCCATCTCCCTAACAGACAGTCAAGAGCATTAGACAGAATAGAGAAAGAGACATATACTTCAGTGACCTTTGCACTCAGAGCTCGGAACTACCTTACACTCTTTTCAGAGGGACTTTATCAAGAAGATTCCCCAAGTCCCTCTTGGGTAACTTGCTTTCAAATGTTCAGAAAACAGTGGACTGCTAAATGTCTGTCCTGTAATCTACTTCTAATGTAGCCATGTGCTTGCTATCTAGTGCAGCAGATGAGACAGCAAAAGCAACAGGTACAGGCATTACCATGCATCACCATGCCTGGATGTGGCTGTGCAATTTCAAAGAAAGCTTTGAGACATCCTTTATTGATGTCCCTTTTGATGGTCCCACTCTATTCAGACCCAAAGTTAAAGAGACACTTTCTAGGAATGAACAAGATAGTAAGACCCTATCTGCCACAAAGATCCATTTCTCCACCCAGAAAACATCCTATTGCAGGAATCAAAAGGATGGTAAGAAAATGTGGTTCAGAATATCACAGGATTTCACCATGACATTCCTGGGGACAGAGCTGCCACCCCCCCCCCCACCCCCAGGTGGGGGGTAACTCAAATGGATGTCACTTCAGAGGCAGAGGTGGACTGCATAACCAGGGTTTCCATGGTCTTTTCACTGAGAAATGTTTTCAACATCCCTTAAGGGTTACTTGACTGCTGCACTCTGGAGGCAGTTGAGGGTGTCTAACATTACATCCATAAGCCTGGCAAACATTACTTTGAATTCCTGGGTGTTAAGGATAATCACCAGAGGCTATACCGTTCTCTTTTTGTATCCTCTAAAGAAGAGATTAAAGATCACCAATATTCAACCTGATCAGCTGGAATCTGCAGAAACAGAAATTATATAAAAAAAGAGTCATCTAAAAAGTCCCCACAAACCAAATTAGAATCTGGTGTCTATTCCAGGCACTTTTTAGTTCTACAGAAAACAGGGGAGCTCAGGCAAATGTTGGACCTCAGCCACCTCAGTCAATTTGTGAAACAGATGAAATTATGGATGGTCATGATAGTGCATACTATTTCTGTTGAGGGAGGATGATTGGATGTGCTGTACAGATAGTCAGGATGCCTACTATCATATAAAAATTCAGAGGCAATCCAGGAGATTTCTACATTTCTGGCTGGGGGCCAATAATTATCAGTTGAGAGCACTATCATTTGACCTGACCACAGACCCCCAGGTGTTCACCAAGAATATGACTGTAAGGGTTTCAGGTCTTCCCATATCTAGATGACTGGCTCCTAACTTCTACTTCCAGGGATTTACTGCTACAACAACAACAAACACTACTACTCTGTCTTACAAACTGGTTAGGGATCATAGTACATTATGCAAAGAACCAACTGCATTCTACTCAGCAGAGAGAGAATTTATAAGATGTCATAACAACACAGTTCGACAAATTGCCATATTCCGAGTAGCAACATTGCTGTCCTCAAGACTGTTGTCTTCTCAGGTAATTCAGCAACCTCATCCATGAGCAAGACTGATTTGTCGTTAGGTCTGATGGTCTTTATCATCTCTTTAGAACCATTAGCGTGGTTAAAGTGGACTGTCTCAGTCTAATGGTCACAGAGTCTTCAATCCCTCCATGCCAGAATTCATCTCACTCAAGTGGGTAGATACCATATGAAATGGTGGATAACCTGTCTGTCAGTTACAGAAGGAAGACCCTTTTGTCCACCAATGCCCCAGGCCACAGTAACCACAGACTCTTCCCTTTTAAGGTGAGGAGGCATTTCAAGAGGAAGATGGTTCAAGGTACTACATCACTAGTGAAGGCCGACCTTCACATCAGTATCTTGGGTAGGGATGGTGGCCTAATGGTTAAGGTGTTTGCCTTACAAACACAAGTTACAGGGTTTGAGTCTCACAAGGGATACTTGGCTAGGCTTAAAATAGCTCACAAGGGCAGTTAGCCTAGTACGAACCTATGACATCACTCCTCCTAGCATTGCAGGCTTTTCTGTACTATCTACCCAAGGGTGTGATATCCATCCAGTTGGACAATGTGTCAGTACTATGGTACATCAACAAACATGGGGGAAAATAATCATATGCAATGGGTGATGTCCTCCCATCATTTTTTAGTAGGAACACACATTCCTTGGATGGCAAATGTACTAGTGGACAAACTGAGCAGGTCAGTTCTATTGCCTCATGAGTGGTCTCTTGACCAGGTAGTGGCAATGGAAATTTTCAGCCTCTGAGGTCAAGCTTGCTGTGACATCTTTACCTCATGCGTAAACAACAAGTGCAGCAACTACTTTGCCCTCATCCCTCCATAAAGACAGTTACCAGGAGATGTTGTAGTCCACACTTGGCCCTCGAGTCTCCTCTACACATTATAATCAGGACCATTTCTAACAAATATCATTCAGAATGCCACTTGGTGCAAGACCAAGGTGATACTCATTGTGGCATTCTGGCCTTGGCAGGTTTGGATCCCCTTCCATTGGCCCCATTTGCTACACCCATCCTGAGTGCTGAATCCTAGCCAAGATCTTTTCAGTCACCCATCCAGAATGCCTCTGCTGGATCTACAAGCCCTGACATTAGCTATATGGTTTCTCCAATTTAAAAGATAACCAGAGATGCCAGGCTGTCCTCTCTGGTACTTCATATAATCACTTCCTCTCAAAAGCAATAATTGAAAATGACTTGTAAAAGTAAGTGGAGAAAAATTTCTATCTGTGCCTTATTAAGTGGACTGGACCCCTTTTCTGCTCCCCTCCTATCAATACTGGGATTTCTTTCAGAACTCTTTCACCTAGGATCTGTTTTTTTTTCTACTATTAAGATACAAATGGCTGCCATATCAACTTTTCACATAGGGCATAATGACACCTCCACTGTTTTGCTTAGAGTCGCTAAAGCTTTCCACAAGAAAAGGAGGCTGAAGCCCCCAACTGGGGATGCAGTCCCCCTCCCCCCAAGGAGATGTCACAATCATGCATCAGTCATTAACTGAGAAATCCTTTGACCCAACAGCATCAATGGATCTTAACTATCTTTCACGGAAAACTGTTTTTCTAATTGCCATTACATCTGCTAAACAAATTTTGGAATTACAAGCACTTTCATGCAAATCACCTTTCCTCATTTTCCACCAAGAGTATCAAAGAGAACAAATCCTCCTTTTCTCCCAAAAGTGTCATCTGAAGCAAATTTAAATTAATCTATTAATTTTCCATTTTTTCCCAATTTCCCTAATAAGGGTAAACATATGCTTCATACCCTAGATGTTCACAGACAGCTCATATTCTAATTTCACCGTGCCAAAGATATTAGAAAGTCAGCTCAACTGTTTGCCACCTTTTCTCAAGCAAAATTGGGAAGTCTTGTCAAAAGTTACAATTTCTAAGTGGCTTTCAGCCTGTATTTCTTTTGTATGCAAAAATTGGGGTATATCCATTCATTCAAAACTGAAAGCACATTCCACTAGAGTAATGATTACCTCTGCAGCATTCATGAAAAGAGTCCCCATTGATGATGTTTGCACAGCAACAACTAGGTCAACAGTTCACACATTTATATTTCTGAAGATATTTGTGCATCAGCAACTTGGTCAACAGTTCATACATTTATATCTCATTACAAATTGGATGTACAGTTTAGAGCTAGTGCATCCTTTGAGTCTACCATTCTCAGGAATATCCTTCTTTGATATAACCCAGTTCCTTTAAGGCAACTTGAGAGTCTGTTCCAAACAATGAATCTCATGAAAATAGACAACATCAGATATCACGAACATGGGAGCACAATGTTCAACACCGGAAGTATACCCCTCACTGGTGATATCAGATCACAAACTAATCTCGCTGGAGGTCCTCATCCCACCCCCACCTGAAATAAAAAAGACCACAGTAAAGCACTTATCGAAAGCCAACTTCACACTTCTAAAGACTAGTGTGGTCTCCTTTAAGGCCCCCGAGCCGGTGGAAAACAGTACTCAAGCCGCTGAATCACTTACAAATGCCTTCTACCAGCACCTGCAGGACTGCATGGATAAGGCAATCCCAAGCAAAACAAAGACTCTTTGTACCAAAGGCAAGTGTCCAGTCTGGTGGACCCCAGCCATAAACAAACTCTACAACAAAAGGAGGAAGCTACTACAAGATAGAGCAAAATCCTTAAAAGGTAAGACACCCTTGATCACTATAAGTAAAAAACTAAGAGCTCTCATAAAATCATCCAAAGCAAATTTGAGAGAAAAATAGCTAAAGACTCAAAAGACAATCATAAGGCCTTCTTTAGCTATGTTAGAAACCTGGGAGGAAACTCCCAGATATGCTCAGAACTAGTTCAAAAGGATGTGAAGATTACTGATCCTACAGACATTGCCAACATACTGGCTGACAGGTTCAGTGCAAACTTCTCCCCTCCCCAAAAGGAGAGATATCTATACCAAGCGATTGCAGCCCCCAAACATCTCCAACGCCCAAGTGAGAACTGCTCTCTCCAAAGCAAAAACACAGCATCCATGGGACCTGATGGTGTCCCCGGCTGTGTGCTCCACGAACTCAACGAGGAATTAAACCCACAGCTAGGACAGCTGTTTAATCATAGTCTTACCTCTGGATACGTACCCAGGAGTGGTGCACTGCAACTGTGGTCCCACTTCACAAAGGCGGTGCCTCCACCGACCCTGGAAATTACCGCCCATTAGCTTGACAAGCCTTATCTGCAAAACCATGGAGAGGATCATAATGGACCTCATAAATAAAGACATAGGGAATTTGCAGACTTTGGATCCATCCCAGTTTGGCTTTGTCAAAGGCAGATCATGCCTCCTAAACTTGGTTGACTTTTTTGAAACAGTCACCAAAGCCATTGATGAGGGAAAGGCAGTCCATACAGCCTACCTCGATCTGGCGAAGGCCTTCGATACAATACCCCACTCGGGTATCATTGAAAAACTCATCAGCTTAAATGTTAACCCATACATCACAAGATGGGTTGCAAACTGGCTGAGTGACAGAACCCACAGAGTCAGAGTTGCTGGCGCCATGTCAGACTCAAAGCCTGTCACAAGTGGTGTACCACAGGGCTCAGTCCTGGGCCCACTCTTGTTTGGCATCTACTTTTCCAAGTACAAGCAAACACAGGAGGGTTATGGCTGACAAAGTTTGCAGATGACTGCAAACTGGGCCATAGTAGAAAACACATCTGACACAGATATCCTTCAGAAGGGTCTCACAGAAACGGATAACTGGTGCCAGAGCCATGGCCTAAAGTTAAATGCCAAAAATGCATAGTCATACCCTTCGGGAAAAACAAGGTTACCCCTAGCTACCAAATAGGTGGCAATCCACTGAGCACAGAAGAAGTTATCAGGGACCTGGGGACCCAGGTTGATAGTAGTCTGTCATTCGACACCCATGTAGCTAAAGTAGTTAGGAAGACCTTCTACATTGCCCACCTTATCATGAATGGATTCTCATCTAGATCAAGGGAGGTCATAGTCTCCCTATACTCATCACTCATCAGACCAATGATTGAGTACAATGCCCCATTCGGAATGTATCTGACCCGACACTTGCAGCAGCTGGAGAGGCCACAAAAGTTCCTCACCAAAAGGATAAAGGGTCTCAAACATCTGTCCTATGCTGCCCGACTGAAAGAACTCCAGCTCTATTCAGTCGCCACCGCTTGCTCAGAGGTGACCTTTGCCTAACATACAAGGCCATGTCAAACCCAGATTTGATGAATATGCTTCACCTCAAAAAATCTAGATCCGTCAGAGCCACAAGGGCGGGAGACTTAAACCTCGACACGGCTATTAATAGGACGTGCTGGAGGGATAGATTCATCACCCAAAGACTCCCTATGCTGTGGAATAAAATCCTGGTATATGTGAGGCAGAGCACCTCCCTGGCCTTGTTCAAGAGAAATCTTGACCAATGGATGGGAGATCGCAGATATACCCCAGGGATTATCTCAGTGTCACTGCTCGACAGAGGCACAGCAAAATAATGGGTATAGTTCCCCATACTAAAGGGGTGGCGTAAGCCACAAAACTATGGGCTAGGCTTGTAAATGCCCTCGGGCAGATAGCCTAGTATGAACCTATGAACCTATGAACCTATGAAGGAGATGTACTTACCATAAAGATAGATCCATGTTGTCTCATGTTCATCCATTTCAACATCCTCCCTCTGTCACCCTTCTAAATTACCATCTATAAATTTCTGGTGTTTGGACAGGTCTCGACCAGACCCTGTTTGCTTTAGGTGACATCACACATACTGACATGCTTAAGTTAGCTGTCAACGTGGGGTAGATTTCTCTATAGTTAATAAGAGTCAGCAAGCTCAGTCTGAGGTAAATTAGGTAGAAGGAGGGAATTGTGAGTAAGGGAGGAGTCACAACCTCAGATCCAAAGAACTGGAAGAAGAGCAGAGATCAGATCTGAATGGATCCAACAACCCAAATGCTGGACTGGACAAAAATGAGGAAACACAGATCTATCTTTATGGCAAGTACATAATTTTAATTTTTCAAAAGTACCAGAATTTTGTCCAGGGCACTTCTGGTTACAGAGCCTGGTGAGGCAGAGAAGGGAATAACATTTATGTACATCACCCAAGGAGCAGATGTAGACTGCAGAATCAAGGGTTTTGAGGTCCCTTTACTTAGAAACCCTCTCCTGAATGGTTGCCCAACTGACACACTCTATAGGCAATTTGGGGGGGGGGTGCTTATCTCTGCACCCTCATGCCTGTCTAGCCATCACTCACAATTCTTGGGTGTAGAAGATAATCACTAGAGGCTACATTATTCCCTTTGCTTTTCCCAAAAAAATGAAAAGAAAGTTCATGACATTCCACCCAGTAAGAGGAATTTGGCAGCTGAAGAAATATCCAAGTAACTGGAAAATGAGACATTCACGTAGTCCCACTAGACCAGCATGGATCCAGCGTCTATTCAAGATTCTTTTTGGTTTAAAAAAAAAACAGGGACCTCAGGCTCATTCCGCACATCAGTTATCTAAATCAGTGTGTGAAACAGACACATTCCAGATGGTCACAGTGTACTCCATTCTTCCTATTCTGGGGAAGGATGACTGGATGTGATTAAAAGACATTCTGGATGCTTACTAGCATGCAAAGATAGTGAGGCAATCCACAAGGTTTCTCCACTTTTGGGTAGGTGCCAGTCATTTCCAATTCAGAGAACTACCCTTTAGTCCAACTACAGCTCCATGGTGTTCATCAAGAGCATGGCAGTGGTGACAGGATACCTAAGACTGCAAGGGTTCTGAGTGTTCCCTTGTCTTGGCAACTGGCTCCTTCCAACTCCCACCAGAGATCTGTTGATCCAATGCAGGGACAATTTGCTCCAATTATTTCCCTACTTAGGGATTACAATAAATGATTTGATTGTTGAGGTCAAGGGCTGCATTGATTACAATGGTCCCATAGGCAAGATATTACATGAGAGTGGTATGATGGACCCTTTCTGTTCAATGCTCAGTGTTACAAAAACCTCTTTACTTTCCAATAAGATTCATGTTTGTATGCAGGCATCACCTTCGGTGTTGTTTGACCTCTTCTATTTTCTCTTGGAGTCAGCCATTTACCTGTCCGCTCCCATTGGCCACTGTGACCATGGACTCCTCCCTTCTGGGATGGGGCATATAAAAGGAAGACAGCCCAAAGCCCATGGTTCACAACAGAAGCCAATCTTTACATCAGTGTCTTGGTGATGAGTGCAGTCGTCCTAACACTGCAGGCCTTTCAGAACTCTCTCTGTCTCCAAAAGTGTGATTTCCATCCAGACAGACAACATAGCAATAGTCCGATACATTAACAAGCAGGGGGAAAACCATTCATACCATTATGCCAAGCAGCCATGAGAGTGTGGCAGTGGGCAATGTCTTCTCAATGTCTTCTAGTACCAGGGAGTCCCACTGTCTTGGTGGACAAACTGAGCAAGTCTGTTCTTCTGTCTTATGAGTGATCTCTCAATCAGCCAGTGGCAACTTTGACTTTTAGTTGCTGCGGCCAGATGTGCTGCAACATTTTCGCTTCCCACCTGAACACCAGGTGCAGCAGCTAATTTGCCCTGATCCTCCCCAGCGGTATAATTACTGAGGGATGTTTTAGGCCACAACTGGCCACCAGATCTCCTGAATGCCATTCCACCTTTTCCCCTAATGACAACGTTTCCACAAAAAGGCATCAGGTACAAGGTGCCAATGATTATCATTGCCCCCTTTTCTGGACTCAACAGGTTTGGTTTCCTTTCCTTTGGCCTTATCTGAAACACCTTCCATGGGTGCTGGATCCTCATCCAGACTTTCTTTCTCACCTGTCTGGAGAGCCTCATTAAGATCTGAAAGCCCTGAAGTTAACCACATGGTTCCTTCAGTTCCAATGATGGTCAGGGAAGCCAGGCTTTTGTACTTTAGTTATTTATATTTTATTGACATCCCAGAAACCTAACACAATAAAGGTTTACAGAAGTAAATAGAAAAGATTTGCTGTCTGTACTTCTTCCAAAGGCTTAAATCCTTTCTCAGCACCTCTCCCTTCTATTTTGGACTTTTCAGTTGATTTGTTCTAGGAAAGTGCCAGTTTCTCAACAGTTAAGGTTCATCTGGAAGCCATAGCCAATTTGTATGTTGAGGAAAAACAGAATCCTATTGCATTTTTGAAAGTCTCTAACCCTTCATTAAAAGCAAGTTTTTTGCTCAGAGCTCCTATCAGAGATCCAGTCCCTCATCAGGATACTACCTTGATGCTTCAGGCTCTAACCAGATTAACTTCTGAACCAGCAGCATCAGTAGGTCTGAGGTTTCTGTCTTGGAATTCTATTCTCCTATTGCTGTCACTTCAAAAGAATTTTGGAAATTCAACCCTTATCTTGCAAACCTCCCTACTTACTTTTTCACAAGGATAGGTTGTCTGCTTAGAGAAAGCAAATTTTCTCCTCAGAGTGGCTTCAGAAGGTTCACTTAACCAGATCTCTAACCTACCATTTTTTTCTGAACTTTTCTAACCTGAAATATGTTCAAATCGATTGAGATTTTACCTGCATCATACCAAGGAGTCAGGAAAACTGATTTATCTTTTTATTTTCTTCTTAAAGGGTAAGTTGGGACAAGATGTCTCTAAAGGTGTCATTCTAAGGGGATCCAGTATCTGTCTGCTTGGAATGACATGATTGACAGACCTTGATGCTTTGCCAGAGATGGCCTGCATCTGTCACCCCTGGGCTTCTGGATACTGGCTAAGGCTCTTGCCACCCCTATAGTGCCTTTATTAGGCGGTGTTCCAAAGACCAAATTACCACCATAACAGCTATAAATACATGCAATCTGAGGGTCATGCTGCTCAACGCTAGAAGTCTAAATTTCAAGATGCATTCAATTGAAGCACTCCTCAAACTGGAGAACATTGATATTTGTGCTGTAATGGGAGACCTGGTTTAAAGCAGCAGAAAGTACCCCTGTGCTACCAGGCTGTAACTCATTCCACACCTTTCGGCCCCAAAACATGGACCATAGCTCCAAAGCCAGTGGTGTCTCCATATTCATAAAAAATATGCACACCTCCAGACTAGTAGCCCAGCATAACACATCTGAGATACTTCTGGTACAACTAACATTGGGTAAGATGGTGAATCAGCTCATAGCCTGCTATAGGTCCCCAACCATGTCTCTAGCCTCTCACTTCAAGTTCCTAAGCACCCTGGAATCTATTAAGTTCCAACCCAACACTTTCATACTAGGAGACTTCAAAAACCCCTTCATCAAATGGGAAAACTACTCAAGCACCAATACACTGGCCCAATGCTTTCTGGAATTCATCAGTTCCAATGCCCTGGACCAGCTCATTCTGACCCCCACTAGAGGAAGAAACATCCTTGACCTGGTTAGTACTAACATGGGTGACCATTGCTCTACACCAGTAGTCAATTCCTCCCTGGACAGATCTGACCATAAACTAATTACCATGGAAATTCAAATCTCACCTACACCCCCCGCAAAGGTAACCACCTTGAAAAACTTCTCCAAAGCTGACTTTAGGCTCCTAAAATAGAGGTGGCTAACTTCACAGCACCCACGCCAATGGAAAATAGCTGCATGACTGCCGAATCATACACCACTACACTATACAAACATGTACATAAATGCATGGAACAAACCATACCCAACAGGACCAAGATGCTCTCCTCCAAAAAAGAAGCCAATCTGGTGGTCCCCTGCCATTAATAAACTTTACAACAGAAGGAAGAGACTGTTGCAGAAAAAAGTGAAGTCTCAAGACTGGAAAAACTCCCTTATTAGCCTCAACAAACAGTTGAGATCCCTCATAAAATCCTCTAAACCCAGATATGAAGGCAGAATTGCGGTAGACACTAAAAACAACCACAAAGCCTTCTATAGTTATTTCAAAAACCACCACAGCAATACTCAGATTTTCTCTGAGTTACTGCCCAATGGTACCTCCTATACTGAGCCAACAGATATTGCCAACATACTGGCCAATGCCAATAGATTTAATGCCAACTTTACCCCTCTCACTACCCCAAAGGACCAATCACAATATCAGAAGAATGCCAGGCACTCAGCATTACTGTAGCACAGGTTAAAGCTGCATTGTCCAAGGCCAGGAATACAGCTTCCATGGGACCTGATAGTATCCCTGGATGTGGTCTACATGAGCTACAAAGTGAATTGGCACCACATCTGTGTGCCCTGTTCAGTCACAGCCTCACCTCAGGCTTTGTCCCTAACGAGTGGCGCACTGTTACAGTCATCCCTCTCCATAAAGGGGGAGCAACTAAAGACCCCAGGAATTATCACCCCATTAGCCTAACGAGCCTGATATGTAAAGCTATGGAGTGCATCATGATGGACGTGATTAACAAAGATATAGTAAATCTCCAAACTCTAGCCCTCACACAATTTGGCTTTGTGAAGGGGAGATCATGCCTGCTCAACCTGTCACCAGGGCTGTGGATGAAGGTAAGGCAGTGCAAACAGCCTACCTCGATCTGGCCAAGGTCTTTGATACCATTCCTCATTCAGGAATTATTAATAAACTCATCAAACTAGGCATCAACCTCTATATCACTAAGTGGGTTCCAAATTGGCTCACAGATAGATCACACAGTGGGAAAGCAGTAGCCTCCAAGTCATACTGTTGACTAGTCATGAGTGGAGTCCCACAGGGATCGGTCCTGGGTCCTCTCCTGTTTGACATCTACTTTTCAGAAGTCCAGGACAGCACAAAGGGACTCTGGCTGACCAAGTTAGCAGATGACTGCAAGCTGGGAGCCATTATTAACACACCAAGTGATGCAGACTTCCTACAGAAAGGCCTCACTGAGACCAATGACTGGTGTCGAAACCATGGCCTTAAGCTTAGAAATGTGTTGTCATCCCCTTTGGTAAAAACTCAGTTCCCACTAATTACCACATCAATGGGAGCCGACTGAACACTGAAAGCATTACAAAAGATTTGGGGAAGCAGGTTGACAACAACCTCTCCTTCGACCACCACATTGCCACTGTGGTCAGAAAGTCCTTCTATGTGGCACATCTCATTACCAATGGTTTTGATTCCAGGAAGAAAGAGGTCAACATCTTTCTCTACTCCTCCCTCATTAGACCAATCATTGAGTGTAATGCCCCATTTGGCATGTACCTCATTAGACACCTGCAACAGCTGGAGAGGCCACAGAAGTACCTCAGGAATAGGATCCTAGGCATTAAACACATTTCCTACATGGACAGACTCAAAAGACTCCAGCTATTCTCTGTCTCATATCGCCTACTTAGATGCAATCTTTGCCTGACTTACAAATCCATGTCTGACCCAGCTATGTTAGAAATGCTACATCTAAAGAAATCCCAATCCCTCCACACCACACGCTCCAGAGACCTGAGCCTCATTATCACAATCAACAGAATATTCTGGAGGGACAGATTCCTCACCCAGAGACTGCCCATCCTCTAGAATAGACTTCCCATACATGTCAAGCAGAGCACCTCGCTGTCCCTCTTCAAGAGAAATGTTGATGAGTGGATGGGTAATAGAAAGTTCATCCCTGGGATCACTCCAGTGGCTCTACTTGATAGAGGCACTGGAAACTAATATCGGGTGGCACGATGCCAGGGCACTTCTATGGGCTAGACTTGTCAAGGCTCCAGGGTCATTAGCCTAGTAAACACTTATGAACCTATAAAATCAAACTGTCTAGGTAGCTCTCACAAGAGGGATTGCTCTTCCACACAAAACCATGGTAGCCTGCACTGCTTATTTTGCTAGAGTTGCCATAGAAGAGATTTGTGCTGCAGCTACTTGTTCTACTGTTCATATCTTTGTATCTCACTAGAAGCTGGACATGCATTCTAGGTTCCTTGTGTCCTTCAGCTCCAGCATTCTTCAGATTATCTTTACATGAGACCACTGTGAAGTTTTGTGGGAAATCTTTCACATATGTTAGGTTGGATAGTTGTCCTGTCTCTTCATCCTGCTTACCTATATTTTCATCCATTGCCGCTTGACTGATGCATTAGATTTGTCTATGGTCTTGTCATATATTCATCCTTGAGCTAACTTTTCTTCCTTCTCATCATTGGTATGATATTATCATTTTTGTGCCTTTCAGGTGAAATATTAATTCCAAATGGACAAACTGGATCTGATGTATTGTAGGAACAAGAGGGGCATTATGGGTAGGGGAGAAGCCTGAGTCCTGGATCCAAGATCTAGAAAAAAGGTGGCAAGGTTGATTCCAATCTGATCTGATAACACATAGATTGAACTAGATGTAAGAAGACCATACAGATCTAATGATATGGTAAGTACATAACTTGTTTTCCCTTCTTATGGAATTGGCCAAAGGCAGTTACTATAAGCTTCCTCACAGACTGGACCTATTCACATAAGACGGGGACATTTAATACACACATATCTCAATCAGCTTCAGCTAACTTTCTGAGTGATTCAGTTTTGAATCTTTTTATGCACATCTTTCATGAGGACATGCACCAGGTACTAAAGGAGGTAGAACACCTTCTACAAGGAAATCTTATATTGACAATTGGAAAAGATTTTCTGTTTACTGCCTAGCTAATAACCAGGGCCATGATAGGGACGATATTGAATTGAAATGTAATCCGTTGTCATCTGCAGGTTTAAATAAATAGGTAAATCAGTTCAATGTTTGGATTTAATTTCATCTTTGGTGTGTATGTGTAAAAATTCCCTTTTATCTGCCTTCTCTTTCCTACCATTCCTCAGTCCTTTCATGTTTAATTAAAATTTGTACAACAAAGCAATTGATTTATTAATTTAGGTGTGTGAATTAATTGATCTGAGTCTTTAAGCAATGTGGTGCAGAGGATAGTGTTGTCACCTCACAGCAAGAGTATACCCAGTTTGATTCTCGGCAGGGTTGCTTTCTGTGTAGAGTCTACATGTCCTCCCTGTGCTCATGTGGGTTTCCTCTGGATGCTCCAATATCCTCCCACATTCCAAAGACATGCAGTAGGTGGATTGGACACCATTGCAAGTGTACAGTATGGAAGAGCTTCCATGGCAGAGCTAGCCACCTGGCAATGCAAACCTTGGCTCTAGGTGATTATCACTGTTGAAGTGACACCCCTACCCCATGTGCAGAAACAAAATGGGAAAAGGGGTTGTGTATTTCATTAAAGATGTTTGTCTCCCTGTGAAGGCATCTGCTAAAGAGCTAGGGAGGATTTGGTTCTTACCTCATTGTTGTGTATTTTGTGAAGTATTTTTATCTGTTTATTGTGTGGATTTAAGATGAGTTATCTGAGATGCAAGCTCTCATGGGGAGTGAACCCTATCTGGTCTTCCATAGGGATTGATCTGATAAAGAACAAATTCCTCATTCATGACCAATGTTGTTTCAGTGTTTATTTTGAAACAAGCTGTCATTTTCCCAGTGTTCTGACCAGATCCTCAGAACCAGGGGAAAGGATTATACATACTCTGGACATGCATTGGTACTTCATGTACTATCTTGACAGATTTAAGACTTTTAGAAAAACAGATAAGCTATTTCTTTCTTTCTTATGATGGGACTACAAAGAACAGCCCAAGTTAAAACAGACTATTTCAAGGTGGTTATCCTCATCTATTGCCTTTTGTTATACTCACCATGGTAAATCAGTTCTCGGTAGTATAAAGTCACATTCTGCTAGAACCTTGGCATTTACAATGGCATATTGGAATAGGGTGACTGTAGAAGCATTCTAGAAGCAGCAACTTGTGCATCTGTATATACTTTTATAAAGCATTACAAACTGGATTTCTCTTCCAGATCCAGTATTTGCTTTGCTAGGACCATTCCACAGGGTGTTCTGAATTCTTAGCTTTCCTTCTCCTCTCAGGATGGACAGGGTTTAGCCAAAAAACTACTGCTGCCATGAAAATGATGAGCACAGTACAGTGCACAGTAAGTTGCACTTACTATAACAATAGATGTTTAAATTCCTCATTCCTGCAGTAGATGCACCTTATTACCATCCCCCTACTTCTCAATATAGTTACTTGTTGGGATATGATATCATTTGTTGCTGTTTATATCTTTTAGAGGTTCAGAAAGAGTATGCTCTTCTCTCTGTATGGATAAGAAATTCCTGAAAGTTTCTTCAGTCTGACTGCTGATTTCATTCCTCTGGGTTGTCCAATCAGCAGCTATGTGAAGATGTGGGAGGGAGCCAGTGGAATTCTAACATCTACTATTATGATACGTGTCACTTACACAGCTGTACTTTCTATCCTGTATAAGATAAAACTACACAGTAGAAAACTTGAACTTGATATAATACTAGTGCAATAACGAATGGCTTCTACTATTCAAGACCCAGAGAATGACTAGATAGTGGTAACTAATGATGAAGTCATGCTACAAAGGACTTCATGGTTGTCATCTCTAAGATAAGGTCTACCATGACTTTGGTAAACTTCTTGATATAAATGAACAAGTGACAGGGCATATACAGCAGGCAATAATTCTGAAATCCAGATCAATCATCTTGAGAATAATCTACCCAAAGTTACACTTTTTCTAAAAGTGGAAATCACGTTTCAAAAGGTTTCAAAGAGACTCTGATTTAGTTTGCTCTGCAAGTAATTGCACATAAAATTTAGTGAGGTCAGAGAAAGCCCCAATTAATGTATGCTATTCAGCCTGTTTCACTGCATGGAAACTTTGCAACTATTTAGAGTAAATAATTGCTATTGTGCCATCTACTGGAAGAAACATAAAGTAAAGAAACTAATAAGGAAAAAAGTAGTTCTAGTATTCTGCAGAAGTATTTACTGACTTAAAGGCATACTTAATGTAATTAAAAATAGTTATGGGAATCTGGAGAACAAATTAGACAAATGCACTGCAATGAAAAAAATGAAGCTGCAAACTAAAAGAAATGCAAATGAAAGTGTAACTGAAATAACAAAAGAATCAAGTGTTGGAAATCAACACTAGTCTATAAACAATATTTTTTGTAGTTGTTTTAGACACCCCCCCACCCAGAGCTTAACATCAGCTACTCCAGGTCCTTTCCAAATTTAGTGGGTCTACTGGACCTACCTTACCCGACCCTGAGTGAGTCCTGAATAGTGTCTCAGGCTATGAACAAAAGTTAGTGTCAGGGTATTAATGCTGTATAGATGGAGAGAAAGAGACAAATTGATCAAACTATAAACACACACTTACAACATTTCCTCAGGGAGCCAAGAAGTTGATACAAAGAACAGTTTAACTACATTGCATCAACACTTGCACAATCATCCAAGTTCAGTTTCAAGGGAAGAAGCACGATACAGGTGTGTAACATTACTTCATGGCTTCGTTCCAATCAGGTCACCTGAAATGGTCCTTCCAATGCAACCTGCTAAGCAACTGATTTATGTATTTATTTTTTGTTTAGTAAAAAAGAAAGTTGCACTGGCAGCCACTGGGCAACATTCCTTGAAGTGGCATGTGTGTCTGTGTGAGTGTGTTGGTATAAAGCATGTTTTTTGTCTCATATTTATTATACCTCCTTACGATAAAATAATTGAACATCAGTGCTTCCTGACTGCAGTGCTTGTCATTTCAGGTGAATGCATCATAATCATCAAAGTGGATGTTTCATCAAGAAAAGCTGTAATTGGGGGCGTGGCCAAGATGCCAGTCTGATAGCAGCAGAAATCCATAGCTCTGCTTAGATTTTAATATCTTGGTAGGAAATATACTTTAATTTTTAGAAAAATCTAACTAAAAGTATACTAAAAGATAGATTAACATAGACTCTTTATTATTTTCTAAAAAATAATACATAGTCAAGAGAATGTTTTAATTATTCCTGCCAAGACATTTTCTACTGGAGATCTCAAGATGAGTAACTCGAAGAACCCACACCAGGAGAGTGCAGTGAAGAAAGAACTACATCTTATAATAACAAACATCCAAGAACTGTCACTAAAAACATGAGCAACGTGAAGAACCCACACCAGGAGAGTGCAGTGAAGAAAGAACTACATCTTACAATAACAAACATCCAAGAACTGTCACTAAAAACATGAGCAACGTGAAGAACCCACACCAGGAGAGTGCAGTGAAGAAAGAACTACATCTTACAATAACAAACATCCAAGAACTGTCACTAAAAACATGAGCAACGTGAAGAACCCACACCAGGAGAGTGCAGTGAAGAAAGAACTGCATCTTATAATAACAAACATCCAAGAACTGTCACTAAAAACATGAGCAACGTGAAGAACCCACACCAGGAGAGTGCAGTGAAGAAAGAACTACATCTTATAATAAACATCCAAGAACTGTCACTAAAAACATGAGCAACGTGAAGAACCCACACCAGGAGAGTGCAGTGAAGAAAGAACTACATCTTATAATAACAAACATCCAAGAACTGTCACTAAAAACATGAGCAACGTGAAGAACCCACACCAGGAGAGTGCAGTGAAGAAAGAACTACATCTTATAATAACAAACATCCAAGAACTGTCACTAAAAACATGAGCAACTCACAGAACCCACACCAGGCGAGTGCAGTGAAGAAAGAACTACATCTTATAATAACAAACATCCAAGAACTGTCACTAAAAACATGAGCAACGTGAAGAACCCACACCAGGAGAGTACAGTGAAGAAAGAACTACATCTTATAATAACAAACATCCAAGAACTGTCACTAAAACATGAGCAGCAACGAGAACCCACACCAGGAGAGTGCAGTGAAGAAAGAACTACATCTTATAATAACAAACATCCAAGAACTGTCACTAAAAACATGAAAGAACTACATCTTATAACAAACATCCAAGAACTGTCACTAAAAACATGAGCAACGTGAGGAACCCACACCAGGAGAGTGCAGTGAAGAAAGAACTACATCTTATAATAACAAACATCCAAGAACTGTCACTAAAAACATGAGCAACGTGAAGAACCCACACCAGGAGAGTGCAGTGAAGAAAGAACTACATCTTATAATAACAAACAACCAAGAACTGTCACTAAAAACATGAGCAACATGAAGAACCCACACCAAAGAACTACATCTTATAATAACAAACATCCAAGAACTGTCACTCACCAGGAGAGTGCAGTGAAGAAAGAACTACATCTTATAGTAACAAACATCCAAGAACTGTCACTCACCAGGAGAGTGCAGTGAAGAAAGAACTACATCTTATAATAACAAACATCAAGAACTGTCAGAAAGAACTACATCTTACAATAACAAACATCCAAGAACTGTCACTAAAAACACACCAGGAGAGTGCAGTGAAGAAAGAACTGCATCTTACAATAACAAACATCCAAGAACTGTCACTAAAAACATGAGCAACGTGAAGAACCCACACCAGGAGAGTGCAGTGAAGAAAGAACTACATCTTATAATAACAAACATCCAAGAACTGTCACTACCACACCAGGAGAGTGCAGTGAGAAAAGAACTACATCTTATAATACAAAACATCCAAGAAAGTCACTAAAACAAGAACCCACACCAGGAGAGTGCAGTGAAGAAAGAACTACATCTTATAATAACAAACATCCAAGAACTGTCACTCACCAGGAGAGTGCAGTGAAGAAAGAACTGCATCTTATAATAACAACATCCAGGAACTGTCACCACACCAGGAGAGTGCAGTGAAGAAGAACTACATCTTATAATAACAAACATCCAGGAACTGTCACTAAAACATGAGCAACAAGAACCCACACCAGGAGAGTGCAGTGAAGAAAGAACTACATCTTATAATAAACATCCAAGAACTGTCACTAAAAACATGAGCAACGTGAAGAACCCACACCAGGAGAGTGCAGTGAAGCTAAAAACATGAGCAACTCGAAAACCCACACAGGGAGAGAGTGAAGAAGAAAGAACAAAACATGAGCAACTCGAAGAACCCACACCAGGAGAGTGCAGTGAAGAAAGAACTACATCTTATAATAACAAACATCCAAGAACTGTCACTAAAACATGAGCAAAGAACTACATCTTATAATAACAAACATCCAAGAACTGTCACTAAAAACATGAGCAACGTGAAGAACCCACACCAGGAGAGTGCAGTGAAGAAAGAACTACATCTTATAATAACAAACATCCAAGAACTGTCACTAAAAACATGAGCAACGTGAAGAACCCACACCAGGAGAGTGCAGTGAAGAAAGAACTACATCTTACAATAACAAACATCCAGGAACTGTCACTAAAAACATGAGCAACGTGAAGAACCCACACCAGGAGAGTGCAGTGAAGAAAGAACTACATCTTATAATAACAAACATCCAAGAACTGTCACTGAAGAACCCACACCAGGAGAGTGCAGTGAAGAAAGAACTACATCTTATAATAACAAACATCCAAGAACTGTCACTAAAAACATGAGCAACGTGAAGAACCCACACCAGGAGAGTGCAGTGAAGAAAGAACTACATCTTATCATAACAAACATCCAAGAACTGTCACTAAAAATAGATAAATATGAAAACAAAATGGATGTTATCAAACAAGGATGCAGTAAACAACTGGAACTTCTAAATGAAATAGTAAAAAAAAATTCTGAACAGATTCTTGCCTTAGATGAAACAGTAACTGACCTGGATACTAGAGTAACAGAAAATGAACATCACAATGAATTTCTTCTGAAACAAAACACCAGGCTGATTGAGAAACTGGAAGACCTTGAAAGTAGATCAATGAGGAATAACATAAGAATATATGGAATTCCTGAGAAAGAAGAGGGTGCTAACATGATTCAGTTCCTAAATAAGTGGTTTTCATCGGCACTAAACATACCTGAATCCCTCTCTTTTGGAATTGAGAGGGCTCATTAGTCCCTGGCAAATCCAACTTTGTCTCTGAGTTCATCTAACTCCAGGTCTATAATAGTTAGAGTTCTTTCCTCACAAGATATGGACTTAGTGCTGAAATCAGCTTGGACTAATTCCCCTATCAAGATAGGTGAGAAAGTTATTCATTTTGACAATGCCTACACCTCTACAGTCATATCCAGAAGAAAATAATGTGTTCCTCTAATTAAGTCCTTGAAAAAAGCCAGTATTAAAATTAAAGCTGATTTTTTTCCTGCAAGAAGAAAAATCACCTTGTCAAAAGGTGTGAAGATTTTTGATTCCCTACAAGAAGCAGTAGAATTTCTCCAAAAGAAGAAAATACTGCCGGACATAGAAGAAATGGAATGGTCATCCCAGAGTTTGAAAAGACAGGCAACAAAAAATGGATGGTCTGTGAAGGAAGGGGCAAACAAAATTAAGAAACTAAAGGACAAATGAATAAATTCCTTCTAATTTTAAATGCTTTGTTTTATGAATCATAATATATTTGATTCTGGAAAATCTCTATACTATAAGGTAAAGTGACTCATCTTTATTCTTAACTTTCTCTTTTCCTTTCTATATCTACTTCTTCTAATTAAATATAGTGCTAAGTATTTAAATAACATTCTCTCTCTTTCTCTCTCTTCTTTCTTTCTTCCTATTCCTTTTTGTTACTAATGTTCCATTTCTCTTCCCCACTATAAGCACTTTACATACTTTTCCCTTTTAAATAGCTACAAATGATATGTGTCTTCTAATTCTTCAGTAATAGTATAATTTGACTTAATACCAAAGTGAATTTTTTCTAGTGGGTCACTGGTGGGGTAGCAATATGCCTCTGATTAGTGTTTCTAACTAGATGTTTTAAACTCTTTGTTTAGACACATATAACATTAATACAGTACATTAATGGTGTTTTATAGATGGCTAAATATAAGTTTTATATCTATCTATCTATCTATCTATATCTATCTATCTATATATATATATATATATATATATATATATATATATATATATATATATGCGTCTAGGACTATTCATTGAAAGCACATTTCTCTGAAATACATTTGACTGTGCACAATTCACTGAAAGCTCAATTCACTGAAAACACAATTCACTGAAACACATTTCAGTGAAAGTTATATATGGTCTTTTCCCCACTGTAGTGCAACCCTGGAGATAGAATATATAGTAAGGCTGTGTGTGAATTATACACATGGATACTTGCAATTTCAATAAATTGCTCTTTTTTTAAACTTAATATATATATCCAAACTATGTGTAGGGTTACACCCCCCACACTCCTCAATGTGGGGGGGCGGTGCCCCCCCACACCCCCTTACTACATATACTAACTCCAGGGTCGCACTACAGTGGGGAAAAGGCCATATATAACTTTCAGTGAAATGTGTTTAAGTAAATTGAGATTCCAGTGATTGTGCTTTCAGTGATTTGTGCACAGTCATTTGACTTTCAGTGAAATGTGCTTTCAATGAATAGTCCTAGACCCATATATATATATATATATATATATATATATATATATATATATATATATATATACTAGGTTCTTTTTATTTCTGGTCTGGTTAATTGGTTAATTTGAAGCACACACATCCCTTATGTCACATTTCCATGTTTTATGGTATTTAATGCTTTTTGGAAGCTTCCAGTACTCAGCTGACACAGTTTCTTTTTGGAGTCTGATCATCCTGCCTGTATCTATGTAGGTTTTGGCCAGGTGCTGTAGCTTCCTCCGTCACCTCAATGATGGGATGTAGTTGAATTGAAGTTCTTTAAAATTGCCTATAGGTGAATGTGTGTTATGTGAGAGTGAATGAGTCTCTGTATCCTGTGATGGGTTAATGCCAATTTCAATGTAATTCCTTTGTGTTGAACCAGCTGAGTGCTAAGATTGACTTTGGATGCCCTAAAACCTGAACTGGATTAAGCCAATATTAATTACAGAATCAGTAAATGGTTTTGAAATGTTGCATTCTAATTCATTGTTTTCTTAATGAATGACATCCCTTCATATTGTATAGCAAAATCCTAAATACAGGTTTAATTTCTTCCATACCTCCTGATATACCAAAATGGAGAGTGTATCACCTCAAGATAGATCATATTGTTTTCAGAAAAAAAGCATTTTTAGTGTGCTGGTCACAGGATTTTGTGATTCATTTTTCTGTAGTGGTCTTTCTCAAAACATAAGATATTCATGTATACCAGGCTGGGTACTTTACAAAGCATCAAGTCAGAGTGTTAACATACACATTAGTCCCACCCGATGTGAAAGTTGTTAAATTGAGGTATTTTATGCTAAATATATGTACAGGTGAAAGTAGAAGGCGATGACCTTGTTTTAATGATATATGACCTAATCCCAGGAGATTCAGTCTTTTAATTTCATTATATTTTGATTCAGGACTTTGGTCTTCAGTATTTTCAGGCATTTCTATTTTGCCTTGATATACCATCACTGAGACTAGTGGATGGATATGTTGCATAGTGCATATAGTGTATTAACTATTCTGCTATATGACCTAGCATGTTTAATTCAAATTTATAAATGATAACAAACAAACAAATAAATAAATAAATGAAGTGCACTGATCTATTGTGTGTTTCTTTTTTCTTATATCTGAATCCCTTAAATTGCTGTTAAATGTGTATAGTGTTCTATTTCATGGTCATTTTTAACACTCCTTTTGGAGACCTACAGTAAGGTTGTAGGTACATGTCTTATTTGGGATAGGGTTATATATAGAATAAAGTATACATGCTAGTGCCAGTATCCTGAAGTTGGTCTGAGCTGCAGTGGTGTTACCATTTGCTGCAATGCTGGCAAAGGTTCTACTGTATGCAACAGCATTCATTATTAGTGTAGCATGGTAACTGTAAATGACAACACATTAGAGAATATATCTATGTATTTCCACTTATTTGTGTGTTAGTTCAGAATGTTGACAACATACATGCCTTTCTCTCTCTCTCTCTCTCTACCACTCACACACACACACACACACACACACACACACACACAAACGTACACACATACACATGAGCGCTCACACTCATACATAAACTCACTGTAACAAACACTTTGATTGCAGATAAGGATCATTTTGAATAAACTGTAGATTTTAGTTGGTAACTTAATTTCCCATGACAACAAAGATTGACGTATGCCTCTCTGGTTTATTCCTTTTTATCTCTCTCAGCATTTAACTCTGCCTAATAAAGTTTCTTTATTTCCACAGGGCTGTATTCTCTGTCTTTGGAATGGTTCTTTTAAAAGTTAGTGCCCTGTGTTTAAGTATTATATTTCTGTAGTCTGTTATTGTATATTTTTTGGGACATGTCACAGACTGGTTTTTGCTGCCTTCCTTTGAAGTATCTTCACCTTGCCTTTGCCCTTTTAGAAACAGGACTTTTACAAGTGCATGTACTACTTCGGGCAGTTTCTATACAACCAACTTACACAGAAAGATGACATATTTGTGTTTACTAAAGATTATGCCTCATCCAATGTGCCCCTATATGTCTCTGGATCGTCCTTCTTGCCTCCTCGCTCCATCTTGCTTCCATATACTTCATGTAACACAACTCATTTCTTGTTCCTTTACAAGTTTGTGTTTGCTGCTGTTTTTTTTTTTTTTTGTTTTTATTTGTTTTTTTTGTCTATTATTGTATTCCTAGGTAAGTAAGTCACACACTGAGCATGCAAACAACCAAAAAAGTCCAAAATGAAACAGATGACACACCCAAACAGAAGAGGATTCACTTAACAAAATGCACCCATCAAGACAGTAGCCTTTTGCTAGATTCTTTAATTCGCCAATATGTACTTAATCTTGTATTCCTAGGTAAGTTGCTTTGCAGTATTTAAATACATTTAAATTGCTGTGTATACAACTAGTGTCAAAACTTGCCAAATTTCATTTCATTTTTTTCCCACGCCTCTCTTGTGTATCATACATAAACCATACTGCAGGTCATTGTGTCTGCTATGAGGAATGCTTTTAACTAGTCTCATTTGACTTTCTTATTTTTTCTTATATGTATATATATTTTTTAATCTTGTTAGTTTAGTTTTTATTTGTTTATTACAATAATTATCTTTTACACACTGTCAAATATATCCTTGGAAATGCATTACTTGATAAAGATTTTAAGATAGTAATACTCATCCAGTTAGTTTGAATAGCAGACTAACCCTGTGGTCACTATCATAGTGTTCAAAGGAGATAGCATAGGTGCATTCCACATGTCAAAGAGTATTTATGCTACACTACCCAACAGAGCAGTTATACATGAATGCAATTCTCTGGTTAGCAAGCACCAGGTCATGCCTCCAATTTCATGGGTCCTACATAATACATGTTTCTACATCCCTCGCCTCTTGTCTGGTAACTGGTATGCTTAAATAACAGGAAAAGAATAAATATTTCTAGTGCTATTCACCCTGCTGACATCACATAAATTGGAACAGACAGAATTACCATCAATACAAATTAAAAACAAATAAAAAAGGTACACATTGCTGATTCTGAGAGTTCAGACTCCATTACTGGCTGATTTACTGTTTGGTGACCTGTGATTGTTTGCACTGTGAAAGCAGCGTGCATGAATCCTGCCGGTCTCATTGCTACATCTCCCACCAGTCAATAAGCTATTTAATTTAATGTCAAAGCCAATTCTGGAAAACAGTATTGACAAGGCACTGAATACAACTTGAAAACCTGCAGCTGCAAAGAGAAGATAAAATTTTTTGTGTGTTTTTTGTGTAAAATTCAATCATTTTGTCTTTCCTTCTCTCTTTAACCATTAATTATTAAAGCATTAATTAAAGTCAAATTTTTTTCATGAGAATGGACAAGACCTATGTTATACCCCAGGAGGTGTGGAAAAGTAACTATTGAATAGCTGATTTGAAAAAAAAAGAACTGTAAAATATACACCTAATGCAGATTTCACAGTTGATGAACTCTGTTTTTAATTTGTGGAAAAAAGCATAAAAGAGAAGAAAATATAAGTGGGGATGAAGAAAATGGATACACGTCAGTTATGGTGCTACTCTTTGTCCTTCCTTTTCATTATACATTATTTTAGGGGTCTTTATAAAATGCAAAAACAGTTCAGAAACACAATGCATATAATTCAATTTGTTTTATGCATATAAAAGAGCATTTTGCTTCTTATTACTAAATGCTGTGAAAATACTTCTAGAAATCTAGAATGTTCTTAATAAGTTTCTATTTAGAGTTATTAGCCCTATAGCTAGCCACCTACCTAAGGACATTATCCTTATTGTGAGATCAGAATCTGCAACAGTGACTGCAGCTCTGGAATGAGAACATTGTGCTTACTTTTAAGGAGTTAAAAGCACAGAACAGAATGATGACCTCTTACAGAACAAGCCTCTGTTTTCATGTGTATCAAGACAAACAATAAAGGAAGAAGAAAAATAAATTTCCAAACATATAAAATAAGAAGTTGTTTCTATATTTGAATGCTTGCAAAGCTAATCAAAACATCAGTACTTATTTAATAAATCAAATAAATGCTCTAAACAATTTGATCAAACTAACATGGCTTCTAATGCCATTTTGTGGTAAAGAATGATTTTCTAAGCCTGTAGATCACAATTAAGTTAAAGGCATGGAGACAAGTTTCCCTTGCAGTGTTCCCATTAAACAACGTAGTTCCCACAGTTGACAAGTAAACATTAAAATGGACTGGAAAACTTAACAAGACAACAGAAATTAGGGGGAAAACAAAAAGAAATATTGTATAACATGAAACAATATATTGCATATATTTAACATCACAGCTGCTTAAATTTCCTGTGAAATCATAGCAAAATGTTGAAAATGATTCTGCTACCATATCTAAAATAGTATAACTTTTTAATTAGACCCCAGCTGAAAAAAAAAAACAGTATGATTTATGAATAGTCAAATGTCTGATTCAACAGCTGAAGCAGAGAAAGTAAATTGGACAGTTTAAAATTCAGTTAGTTCTTTAGACCTACTGTAATTAGAGAAATATTTATCACAAACTACCTGATAAACTATAAGCACTTGATATAAAAAATAAGTGTGTGTGTGTGTGCATGTATATATATGCACACACACACACACACACACACACACACACACACACACACACACACACACACACACACACACACACACACACACACACACATATGCACACACAAACACACACACATTAACGCACATGCACACACACACACACACACACACACACACACACACACACACACACACACACACACACTCAAGAAATTATTTGCAATTCCTGCCATTCAACATAAGTAATGAAAGAAACTCATTGATGCCTGTCTCATCACATCTCAGAAAACGGCTTTAATATGGGTTATGCATGGGAGGCAGATACCATTCACAGTTACCATAATATGACAAAAAGGGAGTTGACACTAAAACAATATTACATTGCACTGAACTCAACGACGGCCAGGGGTAAACAAGCCTAAACATTTTCAGCAGAAGATAGAGAGTTTTATCCATTACAAAGTCAGCATGTCCTTCCTTCATGATGGGGACCTAGGTTTATGAATCTACCTAGGAAGAATAAAAGCTAGCCAAAGCATTGAGGTCTTGTTAAGAAACGACTCCTCCTATCCCAAATGGGAGGCAGAAGGGAGTGTCATTTACTGAAGACTAGGGAATTGTATGAATATTGCATGAGTGTTCTTATTGTCCAATGGACTGACTGCTGTAAATGGACAGATATAAATCTGTAGTCAGATGATCATTGTGTACCTTGGTCTTTGGAGGGTAGAAAAACAAAACAGATATCTCTAGAAGCTTTGTGCACAATATGGAAATACATCTTCTACTCTTGATAAAGCCATACAGTTGCAGGTTAAAATACACATACAACTGAATGAAATCAATATTGAATCTTCATGCTTTTCTAGCTGAAGGAAATGAGTGAGTGAATAAAGATCTGCACTGGTGTATTTTAACTGCCTAACTATAAACTCTAGATCCCTGCATAAACTTTTTACAACATAATAACAAGTATATCACATCAGGTCCACAGTTGACAAAATTTAGCATGCAGTTATAGAACTAGATCTCATTCCATGGCATCAGGAATTTCCTTAGGTCACACAGTATATAAGCACTGAATAATGTAATTCAGAAGTAGCTTATACTGTATTACAGTCTAAACCATGGCCCTGTAATGCCATCAAATCTATAGTAAAATAAACTTGCAGTTAACCTAATGCTTGCTGAGTGGCAAGTGGTCATGCAGCTCAGTACACAACTTGTATTGAACAAGTACTGCACGTAGTTGAAAGTCAATCCACCAAACTACACTACATGAATAGGGTAGGAGGAGCTTCATTAAACAATATAAGGGGCCAAAGAAAAAAGTTTATTACATACTGCTTAAATTTTGTCAGAGCTTTGGTGAGTTAATCCATATATATGGAGTGTGGTTTCCCCATCGTCTGTAAGGCATTCTGTGAGCAAGCTGACAGTCTGGTGGATAGTCTCCATATCTGTACAAATTCCCCAAAACAGATTAGACCGTGAAATTATGCCCTATAGATATTTGGAGAATAACATGCTCAGTTGGTTGCTTGACATGCTGTAAATACTATGCGTTGCCAAGTATACAACAATGTGCTGTATAATGCCAAAGCATGGGTGGTTTGGAAGGTAGCTGGGTGTGTTGTGGATAATGCAAGATGACACGTGGGTTATGCTCATTCCCCCAGTACTTCTACCAGTTGTTGCCTGGAATGCCAATGTGGACAAAACTCATACAATACAGATTCATGCTCATGAGTATCCCCATCAGGTTATCTAGAGGCAATGAGTAGGCAAATATTATTTAGATGTCCTGGTAGGTATATCTGCCTCAGATCAAAAAATACTATGAAATACATGCTGTGTCTACACCATGACATTTCCTACAGCTCCACAGGAGACAGATTTGTACACATCCACCACTGTACTGTGACTGTTCCATGTAACTTCTGTTTCACTGAAGCCATAACAACTCAATGTATATCTGTCCAGCTTCTCTAGGAGCATATGCTGTGTCGAGTGTTTGCTGTAGATAATAGATTGTAGGTTTTATATTTTAGCACCACATAGATAACAATGCGTTCTTGTATATGGTCTACTGGAAGAGTCCTTTAGGGAATGTATCCATGATTGCAGCTCAGGCACTTGCTTTAGACAGCATGTTGCTAGACAGGAGTGTGACAGTGTAAACTTCATGTCTTTTGTGGGGGGGGGGGTGCTTTCAGACATTACCACTCCCCTTCCTTGTTGTGAGTCATTTTCAGGTACTTGCTACTCACTAATTTCAGAATGAGGGGAATTAAAGCTATGGCAAAATGTGCAAAGAGAATGCATGCTGTAGGGAGATATAGCTCAGTGACCCATAAAAGAGGAGGTTTAGATTTGGCATGATGGTTAAGGTGCTTGCCTTACAAACACAAGGTGCAGGGTTTGATTCTTAAATGGGATAATTGGCTAGGCTTAAAATGGTTCATAAGGGAAGTTAGCCTAGTAGTAACCTATGAACCTATACAAACAATAAACCTACACATGTAATACCCAATCTTCTAGGCAATATCCTGTTGGAATATATTAGAAACCAATGCATGTAACAGGCAGATGAACAACTTGCTTGTTTTTGTGCATGTATACCACTGTGTAAAATCATAGAATGCTCAAAAATCCTCAACAGCTTTCCTGCAGATTTTTCTGTGCTAAACAAAATGTATCATTATTTAAGGTAAAATGTTATCTTTTTGATAAAAAAGAGGAAAAATGGGTCACTGGAGCACCATAAGGTAAAAATACATTGTCTGAGAATGCAGACCATTTATTGAAATGGAGGAAACATGGCAAATACATTTAAACAATGTTATTTCAAGTACAGACTTGAAATCCAATCATATCTTACAGAATTCATTATTTTTTTTCTTGAAAGGGATAAAATGACATCAGCTTAGTCACTGCTTTTAGAACGCACTTATGTTCTTGCTCTGGATCCAGAAATATGCCTTCTGCGAATGCATGAAGGCTACAGTGGAGATACCCAGAGGGGAGATGTGGCTCAAAGGCAATTATCAACTAACAGGCAGAAATCTTGTGGCTCAGGCAGTATCTAATTAAGAAATCCACTTGCAGAAGTGACAGGGTCAGTGGGGGAGGGGGGTTGACACTTGACACTGTGGCCCTTCCACCTGTGCAAACAATAACTAATAATCCCCTACCTTCAGTATTGTGTTACCTGGGTAGCCTGTGTCTGATTCACAGTGTGGTCAGTCTATGCATGGTATAGCATAGCTTGGGTGTAGTATTGGATGCATCATTTTTACTATTTTATGTTATGCTTATTCTGGCCCATACTAATGACTCAGACATTGCATCTTAGCCAGTGCAATGGCATACTGCGCCCACCTCCATCTGGCATAGTCATCCCCTGCAGCCAGCTCCTCTTCATGGTCCTTAGGGACACAGGTGGACAGTGGTCTCACCTTCAATAACCACATCACCACAACAGTCAGGAAATCCTTCTATGTGGCACACCTCATCAACTAGGGGCTTTTCATCCAGAAAAATGGAGGTCATTGTCCCAGTGTACTCATCCCTCATTAGACCCATTATAGAATACAACGCCCCATTTGGTATGTACCTCTCAAGACATTTGCAACAACTGGAAAGGCTGCAGAAATACCTCACTAAAAGAATCACAGGCCTAGAGCAGATGCCCTATGCTGACCGCCTTAAAAAACTCCAGCTATACTCTATCACATATCGTCTACTCAGAGGCGATCTCTGCTTAACATACAAGGCCATGGCAAGCCCAGAGCTGTTGGACATGCTACACTTAAAGAAATCCCAATCCCTCAGAGGCACACACTCCAGGGATCTAAACCTTGTCATCACAATGAACAAAACATGCTGGAGGGATAGGTTCCTGACCCAGAGACTCCCCAGACTCTGGTATAGACTGCCCATACATGTCAAGCAGAGCGCCTCTTTGGCCCTCTTCAAAAGGAACCTTGACGACTGGATGAGAGAAAGGAAATTCACCCCAGGGATCATGTCAGTCACCCTGCTAGACAGGGGTCCAGGGAAGTAAATAGTGTGGGAAGAAATAGCCAGGGAATTGTTATGGCTAGGCTTGTATAGGCCCTAGGGTCAATAGCCTAGTACCAACCTATGAACCTATGAACCTATGGTCCTCATCAAGTACATCCTGTGCTGCTGACTCTGGGACTTCCTTCTCCCAGATATGTCTGCCCTGCTGTAGCTGTTTATGTATAACCATCTTGGGAAATACTGTGCACACTTCAATGGTTTTACTGAATGTTACAGAGTCATACTGCAGTGCACCAACAGAGACATCTAGAAAGTAGAGACAAACCTTTAGCAGTCCAGGCATATTCTGAACAATAATTTGGATAAGCAACAAGGCAGCAGTGCACACTTTCTCAGCCATGACCTGTTTGTTCCTAATTGGTGTCATTAGCCATGGTCTAGAGGCTATTTGACATCACCAATAAGATGACCTTTCTGAAACTTATTCAGCACAAACCACTGATATAATTCAAAAGTGTGTCATATGTGGGAGTTGTGGCCACTGTTTGGGTTGCCTGTCAAAACATTGCATACTATGCCTCAGTGCATTGCAGACCACCTGGCTGCTGAAAGAGGGGGACCCCTTGTGGTTAATATATCATTGTCCCCACTTACCAGTTGGTACATGTAGATCAATATGTCTGTACAGCTTGAAGAAGCTTTCTAGGGGCTCACTCAAGTGTATAAATGCTGAGCACATGCAAGCCTGACTGCTATTTTGTAGTAAGCTGTTGAGATATAAACATGTATGTCTGTGTAGTCTGTCAGTTAATCAGTTTGTTAATATTTTGTAATGATGCTGTCCATCCTGATGTGTTTCTACGTAATAAAGCATATAAACAAACTGCCCCACCTGTTCATCATCTATACTAGAGAGGGAGAATCAACATGATGCCAGAATGGGATCCAGATTCTCCAGATTTGAGACCGAGAGGCACTCAGTTAAGATTGGAGGAATATAGAGGAGTGAATCATCTCTACTGCACGTATAACTCACAAAACAGGTTAGAAATGAATTTCAGGTATTAAAACTTGCTCAAATTATTTCTTATTTACAAAATATGAAACAAGGCATTCAGAACACTCTAAACAAATTTCTAAGTAACAGAAATATCCAAAACTGAGACATATTAAAAGAAATATTCAAAATAACTATGGAAAATGCTTGAAATAAAGTCTGAATCACATAAAATGTATAAAATAAGGGAAATTACCACTTTTTTGTTAAGCACTACTTTTTCACATTAATCAAAGCTGTTCGAGTTGTCTGACATGTATGAAGTGTTAGCATATCTGTGCAGTATTACAGTACAGTTATTTTGCAAAATACAGCCATTTCAAATCATATTTTGCAAAGTACATTTTGAAGAGTTTATTGTGCATTTTAATGTTAGCTGTCCGGTTCGATTCTCAGCTAGAGCGTCTTCTGCGTGGAGACATGCGTGAATGGGCGTACCTTTGTTGAAGGTTGTGCGTCAGGCCTGGCAAGCCAGTATGTAAAAATCAACTGCCAATCATTAGCGGACCGGAGTTCGGCTGTGGCGACCCCTAACCGGGAAAAACCGAAAGACACAAACATTGTGCATTTTAATGTTATTACAGGCACACATAGCAGTTTGTTTGCATATAATTACAAGGGTTATTTTTCTCAGTGAGTTTGGGCATAATTTGTTGGCATGGCAGATGGATTTCAAAAACCAGGTCCACTTGTGTTTGATAATAATATTGCAGAGAACTGGAGAGTGTTTGAGCAAGAATACAATATTTTCATACGGGCTGCATTTTATGATAAAGATGACTGTACAGATGTATTTATTCTGTTTAATTTAGCTGAGTCAGAAGCCATAGAAAGACAGCATTCATTTGTGTATGCACCTGCTTTATATGCAGGAGAGGGGGAAAACCATCATATAGTTGTATTTGCTGAGTCAAGGGCAGACCCTGAGTGCTTAAAACGTAAATTTATAGAAATGTATAAGCCCCAAACAAATTTTACAATGGAAAGGCACTTATTTTACACAAGGGATCAAAAGACTGGGGAAACTTTTGCAGCATATATAGCTGATTTAAGAATCAAGGCTAAAACATGGAGATTTGTTCTTTAAGGGATTAGTTGATAAAAGACAGACTTGTGTGTGCTATTAAAGATGATGCTGTGAGAAAGATTTTGCTTCATGACAGTGATTTAACTTTGAATAAGGCCATTGATGTTTGTGTCTTTCAGCTTTTCCCGGTTAGGGGTCGCCACAGCGGAACTCCGGTCCGCTAATGATTGGCAGTAGATTTTTATGCACTGGCTTGCCGGGCCTAACGCACAACCTTCAATGAAGGATGCCCATTCATGCATGTCGCTACACAGAAGACGCTCTAACTGAGAATCGAACAGACAACGTCTACTTGTGAGGTGACAACGCTACCGCAGCACCACCATCGCAGTATTTGTCAGATATATGAGCTTTCTAAAAAGTACACAAACATGCTTACAAATGAGAGATACATGCTTTCAATAACTTCTAAGGTCAATGTTGATAGTATGCAGCACATGCTTAAAAGAAACAGGCTCAAGAACATGGTGACTGTTGCAGGTCCTGGAACACTCACTGTGAAACACTGTAGCTTTTTTGCAAATTCCAGAGTATGCACAGTCTCAGTGCTGCATAAGAGTGAGTCAGCAAACTCAAAGAATGGGCCTTCACCCAATTTTATTGCTAACTGTTGTAATTGTGGTGGAAATCATGAGCCTAAAAAGGAAAAATGGTTAGGTTTTGGTCAGCATTGTAACAAATGCAATAAGTGGAATAATTTCAAAAGGTTTTGAAAATCAAAAGGGACATGTTCTTTTATTAAAAGGGACTATTTTAAGAAGCAAGTTGATCAATTAGAAAGCTGTGACCCTACTTTTTATGTTGATGGTGTGTCTGTGCTTCATGAAACAGTCAATGCAGTAGATTGATGGGCAAAGAATGAAGTATTTTATACTGTTCGGATAAATGGAAGACCCATAGAGCTCAAAGCTGACACAGGTTCAAAGTGCAATGTTATGTCTGCAGAAACATTTGTTAGCGTATGTGCTGGTGAGAAGCTTGATTTGGCAAAGTGTGTGAAGCTTGTTGTTTATGGAGGTGAAGAGATTCAGACTGAAGGCTCAGTAGTACTTTTATGCTGCTCTGCGGGGAGAAGCTATGACTTGTTATTTTATGTGGTCAAAGGCACATATAGTCATTATTAAGGCTCAGAGACAGTTTGAAAATGGAACTGCTTTTATTTAATAAGGAAGTCCCTCGTGTTAGCTTAAAAGACCACTGCTCTAATTTCACCCAATATATTTTCTCTACCTATGCTGATCTTTTTGAAGACAAACTAGGCAAGCTTCCAGATGTACTCCATGAAGTTAGACCCAGATGTCAGTCCAGTTGTCAGACCAGCCTGGAAAGTTCCAGTAGCTATGCAGAACAGAGTCAAAGCCGAGCTAGACAAAATGGTGCAACAAGGTGTGATTTGTCCAGTTAAAGAACCAACTGAATGGGTATCTTCCATGGTGGTAGCTCATAAGAACGGCTAAGATGATATCAGAATATTACTGATCCATGAGATTTGAACAAGACAATGAAAAGACCTCATCATCCAATGTGTACAGTCAAAGAAGTTGCAGCTCTTATACCAAATGCCAGTGTTTTTTTTTTCTGTCTTCGATGCAAAGAGTTCATTTTGGCAAATTTTGCTTGACAATAAACCCTTGTTGCTAAGTACGTCCAGTACTCTTTTCAGCAGGTACAGATTTTGAGAATGCCATTTGGGATACATTTTGCCAATGAAGTCTTTAAACGTGCAATGGAGCAATTTTTTTTCTAGGTATCCCTGTGCTATTATAGTAGATGATCTTCTAGTAGGAGGCAATGGTGAAGCTGAGAATGACATAAACCTCAAGAAAGTTCTGGAAAGAGCAAGTCAAGTAAATCTTAAGCTGAAACCTCAGAAGTGCAAGTTCAGGTTACGAGAAATTACTTATGTTGGTCATTTATTTACCAGTTCAAGCTTACAATCAGACCCTTCCAAGCAAATAGCTAGTCTTGAGATGCCAGCTCTAGACAATGTTCAAGCCCTTCAATGTTTTCTAGGCATGGTTAACCATCTAGGCAAGTTCATTCCAGATTTGAGCCAAATTGCAGCACCACTTTAGAGAGCTGACACATAAAGATGTATCCTGGTCATGGTTGGAACAGCACCAGAGAGCATTTGATGTCCTAAAACAGAGAATTCCCAGTCCACCAACTCTCACATACTATGATGTTCACAAACCAGTTACTCTTTCCTGTAGTGCTTAGAAATTTGGTCTTGGTGTAGTCATTCTTCAAGATGGTCAACCTGTTGCCTATGAATCCATAACTCTAACCCAAACTGAAATGCAGTATGCTCAGATAGAGAAAGAGCTCTTGGCAGTTGTGGTTGCATGTTCAAAGTTTCATGATTTTATTTATGGTCGACCTATTTAGATCAAAACTGACCACCAGCCTGTATTTACTATTTTGATAAAGCCTATGTATACAGCTCCAGCCAGATTGCAATGCATGGTGCTGAGATTGTGGAAAGTATAATTTCAATCTTGTCTACACAAATGGCAAACTTCTTTATCTTGATACTTTATCCAGATCACCCAGGAATACAACTGAACAGCATGAGAATGAGAAACTTGATTTTCAAGTCATGGAAGTGAGAAATATTTCTTCCACACATCTTGATGAGCTTAGAAATCATACAGCCTCAGATCTTGTTCTACAGAAGCTCAATAACTTTATCAATCAAGGATGGCCATCAAAACAATCTAGTTTACCTCAAGAAATGTGCCCTTATTGTCCTTACAGAGATTGTCTGACAATGGTATCATCATGAAAGGTCCAAAAATAATTGTTCCAAAGTCCTTGCAACCAGAGTATATTGCTGTCTTGCATTGTGGCCACTCAGGAACTGATTCTACCTAAAGAAAGGTGAGAGAACTAGTATTTTGGCCTTCTTTGTCACAAGACATTGAGAGAGTACTTTCATCATGTTCTGTATCTAATAGTACAAAGCCATATCAACAGAAGGAACCACTTCAGTTAAACCAGATTCCTGAACTACCTTGGATGACAGTAGCCACTGACATTTATGAATGTGATGGCGGTTAGTAGACTCTTATTCTAATTGATAAAAATAAATATATACGGAACTGGAGTGAAAGTAAGAATGCAAAAATAAAATAAAAGTAAATAGTCCCAGATATAAAATCCACAGAATTTATTCAGGCAAATTGCAAACGGGTAAGCGCTTTCACTATATTAGCTTCATCAGATCCATGATTTTTATTTATTTTTGCCTTTTGGAGCAGGAGTGTTAACCGGTGAAGCGGCAGTTACCTGCTATATTATATTTTCTTATTCTAATTGGTTCAAGCTTGACCTGCTTCCTAATCTAGCATCTAGTACTGTTATTGCTAAGATGTGGCATCATTTTGCTGTCCATGATAGTCTGCACAAAGTTATTTCTGACAATGGTATACAGTTTTCTAGCCAGCAATTCAAAAGATTTGACAAAGAGTGAGACTTTATCCATGTCACAAGTAGTCCTGACTACCCACAGTCAAATGGTTTGGCAGAAGGTGCAGTTCAAAGTGCAAATCAGTTACTAGAGTAGTCGAAATGAGACAATAGCAATGTTTTCCGGAATGTCTTGAATCTCATAAATATTCCTCATGATAAACATCTTGGTTCACCTGCCCAGACACTTCTGTCAAGACAAATGAGAACTACATTACCAGTCAGCAGTAGTCTATTGGTTCCAAGTGCTAAGAATAACTGATCTGTGAAAATCCATCTGTTAAAGAAATGCCTAGCCCAGAAGTCTTATTATGATAAATCCAGCAAACCACACAATCCATTACATGAGGGAGAGACAGTGAGAACGCAAACTTGCAAAGGTTATGATCAGATTGGAACCATGAAAAGTGTTTGCCCAGAGCCAAGATCACACATTATGGAATCACAAGGAGCAGAGTATAGGCAGAATTGGAAACTTTTGATGCTAGTGTCTGTGCCTGTGCCACAGTATTTAGCCTGTGAGAAAGACTCTTTATTTCAGAGTGAGTTTTCCAGCATTCCAGTTCCAGAGGACATTCCAGTAAATATCCCTGTTCCTGAGATGAATTCTGAAATTCCTGATATGAGTTGTTCACTGAAGACTGTCCCTGTTGCTAAACCCAGTTCTGATTACTATATTACTAGATCAGGTCGTATTTCCAGACCATGTTACAGATACATGTCAACTTAGACATGAACATTGTGCTTGTTTCTAATGTCTGTATTATTGCATGTCTTATTCTAATGTTATTTCATTGAGAGCAATCTATTTAAGGGGGAGGATGTAGATCAGTATGTGTGTGCAGCTTTAAGAAGCTATCCAGGGGCTGGCACAAGTGTATAAATACTGAGCACATGCGAGCCTGACTGCCATTTTGTAGTAAGCTGTTGAAATGTAAGCATGTGTGTCTGTATAGTCTGTCAGTTAATCAGTTCTTTTATATTTTGTAATGCTGCTGTCCATCCTGATGTGTTTCTGTGCAATAAAGCATATAAACGAGCTACACCACTAGTTCATCATTTATACTAGAGAGAGAGACGAGTGACAGTACTTTTCTTGCAATGTGGGTGCAATCAATGGCTCTCACTTTCTTATAGAACTAGACTATGCCACACAGGTTGCCAAAAGTCCCTGTAACCAGAATTCTCAAAGCCACACATATGTTGTTGTCCAGAGAAATAGGTTCTCCAGGAATCCCATGAGCCTACACGATAGCAACACATGTTAATAAGCTCATGCATGGGGGTTCTGTTTACATGGTAGTAGACCACTCTTTCTGTGTCTTAGTGGGCATGGTATGTTAGGCACAGACAGATGACAGAGAGGAACTGAAAATGACAACTCACACCTCTGTGACTACTGGCATGAAAACACCCTCTTGCATATAAATATTCACTAATGGACTGACTATCCTGTACACATTTTTGCAGTCTCTCTCTCTCTCTCTCTCTCTCTCTCTCTCTTTCTCTCTCTCCTATAATTCCAGAATTGTATTGCAGTCAACAGCTCTGGGAGAAGCAGCTCTTTGAGTGAATATAATTAATCAACAATATTGTTTACTCTCATTTGCATCCACCATCGCCCTCATTTTAATAGTGTTGCTCTTTCCTGTGTCATTATACCACTATTTGCATATTATGCAGACTGCAGTATTTCTCGGCTTTCTGTGATCTCACACAGTGTCTCTCTGAATTGCCTTATCTGGTGTATGACCACTCTTTGTTCAACATGAAATATGCTTCTGAATCCTAGGACTTAAGTTTTTAACAGAAATTTGTAGTAGTTTGTGGGTTGGGAGGGTGGCCTATTGGTTAAGGTGTTTGCCTTACAAACACAAGGTGCAGGATTTGAGTCTCACAAGGGATAATTGGCTAGGCTTAAAATGGCTCACAAGGGCAGTTAGCCTAGTACTAATCTATGAACCTATGAGATTACTAAAGTAACCTTTCCCTTACATCATGAGTTTGTTAGCCAGACCATTCAGACTCCATCTTCACAGTACAGCACAGGAACATACATGAAATTATTTTTATTGCATTTTCCAGAGTCTTGCTGGTTTAGGAGTAATATTGCTCAGACAAAGTGCTTGAATAGTTGCTTTAATCTACGTGGTCTCGCTGTTGCTGTAGTAGAACTAGTACTGCACTCTCTTTGAGGAAAATTACAGAGTAAGTTGGTTTTCCTGAAGAAATGTGCAAATACCTATTGTTTCATTAGCACTGAAATTGCATGGAACATAGCAAGTACAAAAAAACTACCCTTTCTTGCAGCAAGTACATTGTAAGGTCTGTCTGCATATCACCAGTGAAAAAATGAGTTTTTCCATGTTGTTTCTTTACAGAGTTATTATTCATGCTTCTAGTTAAATGTTCACACCTTACTGATAATTATAGGTATTATCTGGTCATGTGTGAATATCTCCAAGTAACCCATAGGCAGATCACATCTGCTTCAGCTTTCGAGTGTTATTTTCTCTACTAATAAAGGAGCAGCTGAGCTGAGCACAATATTTCTAGTAAACTATGCTGCTTGATTTTCAGTGATTTTCAAGTTGGTTATCCACAATTTCTGTCTTCAGTACTCCATAAGGTGTAATTAACTGATGCAAATGGTAGTGCTGAAACAAATAACAGATAGTTTTTTGGGGGGTTCTCTTTGAGAAGATAATGCAAAATATGCTGAGACCAAACATGCAATGAACGTATTTTAAGTGAGAAAAATGGCACTACTCTCCTCAAACTGAGGGTTTTGCTCCCTAGGTAATATACCTAACTCCAAGTGTACCAAGCCATAGGCATTCACATTAAATTCAGCATGGTTGTGGCACTCATTTAAAAAATGTAAGGCATCCACATTAAAAAATGTATATTTTTTTACATTAGAAAAAAGTGTGGCAATCAGATAAGTCACTGTCGAAACATTAAGGTTATTACCTCAGTAACATCTATTGTGTCAGGGGATGAGGGCTTCATTAACTTTATTAGGAGGAAAAATTACATGACACCACATACTGAGCCATACTGGCAGTAATCTTTACAGTAAATTACCTAGGGGAGAAATAAACTGAAAGTTGCTTCATCTTTCCTTTTATACAGTGGCTTCCCAAGACAATTTTGAAGAGAAATTCTCAGCATGTCAGTAACCTGCAAAAAAAAAGGATAAATGGCATGAGGCTGAATGCTATTCTCAATAGGAAACCATTGCCAGTGTGATTTCTGAGTGTGTGTTGGTAATGATTCACTTATTCACTTTTTAGGGAAATTTCTCAGTTCTGTGAGTGGATGCAACCTCGGAGTTAGTATATCTCTATCTATATCTATATATATATCTATCTATATATATATATATATATATACATATATATATATGTATGAATATATATATATATATATATATATATATATATATATATATATATATATATATATATATATATACATGTATGGGAGCCGTTTATAATCTCGAAATACAGAAATGTAGAATTTTAGTATTTCGATACTATAAACCCGAATGTTTAAAATAGCGAAAGTTCATAATCGCGAATTCAAATATCTCGAATTTGCGGTTATGGCCTTACGCTACGTGATGTCCGGGGTTGTGTGTTTATGGTGCGCGGTGCCATGTGTGGATCTAGGTGTTTTGTCAGGTAAGTGAGTGTTTTGTAAGGGATTTGAGTGAGGGTTATAGTGTGTTTGAGTGTGCTGAAATGTTTGATGTGTGTGTGAGGGACTGGAGAATATGCGTGTGTGAGTTTGCTTTTATTTCCTGTTTGTGCGATCTCAGAGTTAGTATATATAAGTAGGGAGGGTGGGGGGGGTGCAGGTGGGCATGGCACCCTGCTTATGTGTGTATGAGTTGTGTATGTGTGTAGTTTATGTTTGTTTATGTTGTGATGTGGATGCTATGGTGTATGTATGGTGTAGTGTATGCAGTTTGTTCGGTGTTTTGAATTTCGCAGTTTTGGGCTTAAGGTTTTGTAGTTTCCGTGTTTTGTAGATTCGGTTTCATAGTTTCAAAATACTGAAATTCGATGTTTCAATATTTCGAGATTATGAAGTGAATCTATATGTATATATATATATATATATATATATATATATATATATATATATATATATCTATGTACTTATAAGTTCCGGGGGAGTGGGCAGCTTGCTTTCCTGCAAAAGACAAGAAAAAGGGAGTTTTCTGCTCCTTTGTTTTCTTTTTTTTTTTCTGTTAAAGTATCAACTTCAAGAACTTGGCACCATAGTAGAGCCTTTATAAACTAGTTGACATACTTGATGAAACAAGGGCACCACACCAAGAATCATTGCAGACAAGTCATTGTTTGGCCCACTGCATTCTTATTTTAGTATGTATATGACAATTTACCCAGTTTGTACAAATTATAAGCACTTTGAAACTCACCCCCTGTAACTTGTAAGTTCTCCTCCTGTTATTCTTGTGAGTCCGTTTGCCAACACAGCACCACATCTGCTCCTTTGCCAGCTTGTTTGATGTTTAATCACTTCACTCCCCTTTTACAGTTACCTGAATAGGTTACCTGAATATTTACCAGCCTCTAACCTCATGTGACTAAACTTTACAGCCTTGGCTCTGCCCTTATTTTGTTTGTTATTATTTATGTTAAATATCATTCTTAGCTTGACTTTGAAAATGTCTGTCTTGGAATATGGTTGCATAAAATTGCTGAGTATATGCTGTATATGACCTCATATAAGGATATATATTTTACCTTGCTGTTCAGTACTTTATTGCATCTAACTTTAACATTATGTAGCCCAATGCAAATGTTTCCTGGTTAATTTTCAATGAGATTATAATCTGTAATATTGAATGTTTTCCTTGTGCACAGTTAGTGTCTGATTTTTTAGAATATAAGCGTGTACAATTATGTGAATAAATAATATTGAATATTTCCAAGATATAGCTATATCTCTATATAATTACATCTTAGTATTTGTCAGTCTATTTATCTATCTATATATATATATATATATATATATATATATATATATATATTTCCTAGTCCACTAAACAACAAAGGTATTTGTAGAGGCAAAACAGCCAGCAGTCTGAAAAGCAGTCAAAGAATGAAATAATTAAAAGATTCAGAATCATTGCATTCTGCTCTTTTCTTGAAAGGGAAGCCTTGTTTAAAATTGTATTTTTTTTGGAAAAATATTTCAGCAATTTAGTTTACAAAATTTGGAAGTAAATATGAGAAAAGATATTTGTAGTATATGTCTTCAATCAAACCATACATTTGTTTGTTTACCCTGAGTTAAGCGTCTTCAGCACTAGAGTCTAGATATGGAATTTGCTGTAAGGGTGTTCTCTATACTTCTACATTGAGAGAAACTGAATACATCTATCAAGACATGATGAAATTCACTCAGTTTACAAGCCTGTCATCTGAATTTATCAGCAGAAAAGGTTATCTTTCAATGACCAGCTGACTTTGATAACTGCCTTCCTGTTTTCGATAGCTGGCCATAAATTTAGAACAATATTTAGAAAATGAAAACCTTGTCCGCTTCTATTCTAGCTCCTTTTGTGAATTTGCGGTAATTTTTTTTTTACTAAGGATATAATTTTACTTTTTTATATATCTGTCATAGGAATATATGTTTATGGGATGATATCCCTAGAATATTTAAGTGGTTGTATTATAATGTAGATATCTGATGATGCCATTAATTTCTATCAGTGTTATTCCTGCAACTGTTATTAAAATGTACCAAGGACTTTATAATCCTCATAGCTTTTTTTTCTCGTTACATTTAACTAAATACACTGAGTGCATTTATTCTCAGCTCTAAATCATGTTGCAGTTATATAAACACATACCGATTTAGGAAAAGATACGCCATACTTTACACTGGGGAATTACAAAGACTGCATCTGGCAAATTACTAGGAGAGAAGTTCTCACACTGAGTTCTTCTGTTACCCAGAATTACTGTTTTATCATTCACTGGCATGTTGTAGAACAATAGAAGAAGGCAGCTTCTATATACGTTTCTTTCAATGAATGATTATTTTTATGTTTCTAGCACGGTTAATTCTTACCTACTGTGTATTTTTTCTGCATTTTATTGACATTTTGCTTGCGCATATTTTTTCAAATGTTGTGTGTACATATTTTTTCAGTTTGCTGCAGATGTGCTTTAATGCTGAAGACTGCATTATAGTTAGCTCTATATTCATGCATTTGCTCATGCCTGTTTAAGTGTTTTGTCTGTTCTCCAGACTGAGCCTAGCATTGTTCCATTTGGATCAATGATCTACCCCAGTAATCAAATTAAAAATTAAATAAATTAATAAAAAATGAAGTTCCTTATAATGCCAGACCTGTTTTTACATAGACTTTTGAAGGTATGAGATAAATTTTTAAGACATATCTCGACATGTGAAATACTGTACCTACTAATTTAAAAATGTTTCTGTTAAAATGAGACTGATACTTTTTGAAGAATTTCACAAGAAGAAATATATAAATATATATTTGTGTATTTCTCTGTAGTCTAACAAGCTGTTTCCTGTGGTCCAGTGGTATAAGGTTTGATACCCTCAGCCTCCATTACTTAAATGTGCGACTCTGAGCATGTCACTTAAACAGACACCACTCCTGGGCTAAGAGTGAAAAAAGTCCATGGAGATCAGTGTTGAACTCCAAAAGTCAAATTCAAATAACTACATATATATATATATATATATATATATATATATATATATATATATATATATATATATATATATATATATAATAGCCTAACTTATATATATAAGAGTCTAACTTTTCATCAGTCTGCACAGATGTCAACATGCAAATCATCAAATTCACAATGTTGAAGCACTCAAACATTGATCCACAAAGGATTAAATAAAACTCAAAAAACAGTGCCAACTGCACCCCCACATTCACTGCTTCATATCTATCTATATATTTATATATATATATATATATATATATATATATATATATATATATATATATATATATATATATATATATATATATATATATATATATATATATATATATATATGGATCTAGGACTGTTGAACAAAAGTTTAACAGTCCGAATCCACTATCATCAAACACACTTCAGTGAAAGCGTTTTTCACCGAAAAAGCACTTTCGCTAAAGTGTGTTAAAAAAAAAAGAAAAAACAGTAAATTAACATTTATGCAGGGGGGCAAGCCCCTCTGCACTCCCCATACCCCACTACTTTAACATTCTCACTCCAAGATCGTACTACAGTGAGGGGGAAGGGAAGTTTTCCCTTATACACACCGTAGTACGGTCTCCGCAACAGTCATTCTCCCACAACTCCCTCTAGCTGCAGACATACTTCCATGAAAGTGCTTCTTCAGTGAAAAGCACTTTCACATAAGTATACCCGGCCATCTTTGTTTCGGTTAACAATTCCTTCGGGGATCAGTCCGGATCCCATATATATATATATATATATATATATATATATATATATATATATATATATATATATATATATATACCACTTATATATACCAACTCCAAGACTGTACTATAGTCGGAAAAAGAGCATATTCCCTGATCCACATTTACCACAATATCAGAATGACAAAGCCGATGCATTTCAATCAGCTGATATTCGATCAACAGTACCAACTCTGCCATCTGTCGAAGAGTTCATTTGTTGACAAGAAATGTTGTTCCTATGGATAGATAGATAGATAGATAGATAGATAGATAGATAGATAGATAGATAGATAGATAGATAGATGAGACTTGCAGACAAATACATTTTTCTTTCCCATCTTTGTTAGTGGGGTGACATAACTGATAGAAAATATTTGATAGAAATGAAGTTATTTACCACTCTTACCATCTGTCTCCAGGTGTTATTAATGGAATGATTATGACATCATAAGAATTCAGGCAGTATATAAAATACCGAAGGACAACAATCTGGAGCATCACTAATCTACTCACGTTACATTTTTGGTAGGTGGGAGGAAGGTGGGTACCCCACCAATAAACACAAGGGTGGGGGGGGCATGCCATCCTTGGTCAGACATCACTTCAGTCAGGATTCAAACTGAAGAACCAAATGCTGACAGGGTGAAAGACATGATGTCCTTAGTTATAAGGGCATGTTCAGAATGCTGTGTACCCAGTTATTGAACTGGCTTCAGCTATACATTTTTCAGATTTTGTCTGTCTGTTTATTAATACATTCAACAGTTTTTGACTTTTTATTAATATTTCTTAATTTGCATCTTCTGCAACAGAATAGTGTATACCTAAGGTGTGAAATGCAGGAATCTCCTTCTCTAAATGTCAGTCTGTCTATAACAGCATACAAGGTAATTTCATGCAGTGAATGAATGTTAAACCATCACAGTGCTTTATTTGGAAATTTACTTGCCTTCCTCTACTCCTGAAGCACAAAATATTTAAAAGTTTACTCTAGAAACGAAAAATGAATTTATTGTTTGACTAATCTCGTCACTTAGGTTATGAAATCTTCTTTTAAATGTATTACATTGTTTCATTACCAGGATTGTTACTTCCTGATCATGTTACTTTCTATCAACTGTTTTTCTCACCCACCCGGCCAGTTGTTGTGGTGGTCTTAAGCCTTGGTGGCTTTGAGTTGCCCACCTCTGGTATAAAGTTGATACTGGACACTCTCCCCAGTCACATTGCATCAGCTCATTCTACTGTTTAAAGTGAGAACTTAGTAAAGGCCCCACCCCTTTAACTTTTGAACCTTGAATTATCTCATTATTTTCTGTCTCTTTACTTTCTATTATATAAAAAAAAAATTGTACCTCTTTCTACTTCATTTTGCTGTTTGCCATATTTATTACTGCTTGTTGGTAGCCTCACTAAATTGATGACAGTGTTCTATTGAATCACTGCTTTACTAGTGTTGTCTCTTACTGCTGTGATTTGTGAGCTATTGTTTTAAAGCAATCTACTGATTGACTATATCTCATTTCTATCCACTGCAATTCATTACTGTTTAACTGCATTTTACTGCATTTCATTGCTGTTTAACTGTATTTTTTCATACTGCAAGTGCTATTCTTTTGACTGCAAGTGATTAATCTGTGCTTACTGTGAGTTTTTTTTCTTAGTGAGTTCTTAACCTCAAAATTGAGTAGCACAGTATCAATACAGGTCTGCAATATCCAGAGCTTCAGCTGCATGGTTTTAAACCCTTTTTGAGTTATTCCAGCTATAAGTTAACTGTTTTTTTCTGAAAAAAATTCTAAGCTTGTTTTCCACCTTTCCTGTTACTACAGTAGTCCAGGTACAGATTTGCTGTATCCAGGACTGTTTTGTAAGTTTCTGAATTCCCCAGACCCTTCTGTGTTAGAGGGAAGTCTTTCAGCTTATCAGTGGGAGTAGTAAGCACTAGGTAGCCTATCTACCACAAGAGGAGTGCTTTCTGGTTCTGAAATTGTAGTTTATTGGCTATTTGGGCAGTTTTTTTCCATGCCTTTCAACTTTCTCTTCTGTCTTGCACTTTATTTCAGCACTAGACATCCTATAAGGAAACAGCTCCAGTACTTAGTAATGATGACCATCCCTCCTGGCATGTCTAAAGGTCAGTTTCCTGTGCTTTCTCCTATTAACCTGGTGAACTTGGGCATTCTGAGGCAGTGTAGCAACTGCCTCATGTACACAGACAACCCTCTCCTCTTACCTCCCAACACTCATACTTGTGAGAGATGTGCCTATATCTCCAAATTGGAAGCCATGCAATCTCCAGCCAAGACCGAAATAGCTGGTCAAGAGGAGAAGGTCAACACCTGCACCATATCACATGGAACACATAGCCTTCCAGAACAGCCACCATCACAGCCCTAACATCAAAACACAAACCACACCCCCACCTTCGTGGAGGCTCTCAGTAGAAATCTATCCAAACATCAGACACCTCCAAGGTAGAAATGCACTTGACTACCACAACACAGCACAAACCACAAGACACAGTGTGCCCCTCAACCTAAGCCCGTAAAGCAAAACAGCTTGGCCAATATAATAATCATAGGTGACTCAACAGTGAGGCACACTGATGTCCCACTCACTAGGTTGAATAAGGAGAAGGTAGCAGTCAGCTGTCTATCAGGTGCCAGAATCCGAAACATAACACATGCACTCAGGTCACTCCACAACAAGTACAAGTATGACTCTGTTGTTGTCCATGTGGGTGTGAATGACCTGAGACTCACCTCCCTGGACTACATGAAAAGAGACATGGTGGAGCTCTCGGATTATGTGGCCCAGGCAGGTATGACCGTAGCCCTGAGCAGCATCCTACCATCACCCAGAATGATACCACAGTACAAACAAAAAATGATTGACTTCAACAATTGGCTAAGTTTCTGGTATCATTCTAAGGGGATCCAGTATCTGTCTGCTTGGGATGACATGACTAACAGACCTTGATGCTTTGCCAGAGATGGCCTGCATCTGTCACCCCTGTGTTTTGGGGTACTGGCTAAGGCTCTTGCCACCCCTATAGTGCCTTTTTTAGGCAGTGTTCCATATATATCTATAGCTTCACTTTATAATCTTGAAATGCTGAAATCTTGAATTTCAGCATTTCGAGAATATAAAGCCAAATTTTAAAATGTGGAAAGCTCATAATCGCAAATTCGAATATCTCATATTCGCGGTTATGGCTTTACATAATGTGACGTGTGATGTTTATGTTAAATGTAGTTTGATTTGGTGTATGGATTTGCGTGGAGTGTAAGGTAAGTGAATGTTTTTTAAGGGTTTTGGGTGGGAGTTTGAGTGTGTGTTAGATTGTTTTTAAGTTGCATGTGTGGGTTAGGGTAGGTAGGTTAACGTATGAGTGTTTAATTGTTGGATTTGTTGGTGTTTGTGTATGTGTGATGTGTATGTGTGTGTGTGTGTGTGTGTGTGTGTGTGTGTGTGTGTGTGTGTGTGTGTGTGTGTGTGTGTGTGTGTGTGTGTGTGTGTGTGTGTGTGTGTGTGTGTGTGTGTGTGTGTGTGTGTGTGTGTATGAGGGACTGTGGAATGTCTGGGTGTGAGTGTTCTGTCTGTTACTGTTTGTACGATCTCGGAGTTAGTATATATACATGGGGGGTGTGAGGTGTGCAGCCGCCCAAGTGGGGGGGTGCGGAGGGGGCTTGCCTCCCTGCTTTTGTGTAGTGTAGGTATTGCGCATTTGGTGTTTTTTTTTATGTGTTTGTTTTGTGGTGTGGGTGTTGTGGTTTGTATGTGGTGTGGTGTATGCTGTGTGTTCGGTTTTATGGATTTGGGTTTGTGAAGTTTTGGTTTTGTACGGTTTCGGCTTTATGGTCTCGAAATGCTGACATTCGAGAATTCAGCATTTTGAGGTTATGAAGTGAAACCACACACACACACACATATATATATATATATATATATATATATATATATATATATATATTTTTTTTTTTTTTATTGGGGTTGTTAATTCTACCCCGTCTTTGATCATTTCATTCTTTATTGCATCCATCCATCTATCCATACATACATACATACATACATACATACATACCTACATTTTGTAAACCATTTTGTCCTAGCGAGGATCACAGTAATGGCAACAAGAGCAGGATAAGACAGGCATCTTTATCCCAAGCAAAAGAATGCAGCTTATACTGCAAACTTCCTCAGGCATCCCAAGGTAAGCTTATCTGTTTTTTCAATGAATATCCCTTATCAGATATAGCACTGAATATAATTCCCCTTATATCTAAGCACCTTGAACAAACTGAAAGGCCAAAACATTGTTAACTAAAAAGATGTCTAGTTTGTGTCAAGTACAACCTGTTGATGGGTGACAATCCTTAGCATTTTGTGTATCAAAACAGCTTGTTCTTTTTTACCTTCTAACATTCAGGAAATATGCATCCAAACTCTGAACCTTCAGGGAGCATGCAGCCAAACAAATGCAGATGCAAGGATTTAACCCTCCTTTGTAAGATTAAGAGCATTTGATGGCATGAGAGATTACTTGCCCCATATACACCCCCCCCCAATCATTCTCCTCTAGAAAACTGAATTTTTGCAAGAAATGACAAGGGTTAGTTAATCTACAAGATCCATTTGACTTTGTAAAATTGTTTGGCTAGTCAGCATGGAGGAAAATGTCTGCAGGATTTGTAGTAGCAACTAAGTTGCTGAGTGAGTCAAAAGAGAAAACACTTTTTTGTATTCAGTGGGAAAAGAGAAGGCGATATACATTTCCTTTCAGTCTTGGAGGGCCAATGTGTTACGTATGAAGCAGTGATTAGAAAACTAAATGAACATATTATGCAAAAGAGAAACATTCACAAAACAGCATGTATTCAGAGATGTGTACATGCCAAAGGTGAATGCATTGAAGCTTCTGTAAAGCACTTTTATGAACTGGCTGAAAATTGTGGGTTGAATGAAATGAAAACTAATCAGTACAGGAACAGAACTGCAATTTGCTGACTAATGTTGAAATGTCTCGAAAGTTATAATTTAAAGTGAAATAACCTATAGAAAAATTGATACATACCATCAGAGAGGCTGTTCTATTAAAAAATACAGTGATAAGTTAAATGTAGCAAACAGACTGAGAAAATGGCAAAAAAAAAAACTATATATATATATATATATATATATATATATATATGTATATGTATATATATATAAAGTAATAGAGTACATGAGAAGAAAAGTAAAAGTAAGATCGGTAAAGGGATGAGGTGTAATCATGCTGAGTTGGAACAGTGTGCTGTAGAAGAAGAAAATATAAGATATGCAAGAGACTGGTCATTTGTAAAAAAAAAGTTTAATTAAGAAGCTGCTTCTGTGACTGAGACTGAAAACACTGCTCAGAAAGTGTTTTTCCTCGTTTCATTAACCACTCTATTATTTAAGCAAACTGATAAGTACAACTCCTGATATACCAAACTCAAATGAATTTCAAGATTGACACAGGAGATGATTTTACTGTAATATCGTGTACTACTTCTAGAAATTTCTCAAAGCATCTACAATCAAATGAAGCAGTATCAGGAATATGTAGCCCTGCAGGAAATTTCAAGTGTGTTGGTAAATTTCTAGCTATGTCTGAGTGGAAGAGATAAAAGTCTGAGTTTTGGGGTTTATTTGCTGGATGGCAGTACATAAATAATCTCCTCAATAGATCTATGGCATGTGAGATGGGCATGAATGCCAGAATAAATGAAGGTAGTGTTAATCTGTTTGGGGAAGTTGTTCTACTTCACTGTGAACCAGTAAAGATAAAATTAAAGCCAAATGTTATTTCACATGACTCGATCATAGCCATTAAAGTGATATTTCCTGTTAACTAAAGCAGATGCAGAATTCAAGAGAATGCAAAGACTTTGTGTAACAGAATGTGTAACTGAACTGGCTGAATGGTGTATGCCCATGGTTACAGTAATAATGGAAAATGGTAGTTTATGAATATCTATTGATCTAAAATAGCTTAAAGATGCAGTTGTGAGAAGAAGGTTCTTTCTACCAACACTAGGAGACTTTGCACATAAGATGGTCGATACTAAAGTGTTTTCCACAATAGATGTTTCCAGTGGGTTTTAATAAATACCTCTAGAGGAAGAAAACCAAAATCTCAAACACTGCCATACAGATATCAAAGACTGTTAACCAGACTGAGAAAGTTTAATGCCATGCTTATCCCAGTGTTTTAGGCAGCAGTACTAGCACAAAATGCAGAACATATTTATATATATAGCTACATCTCTGTCTATAACTGTGTGTGGTGGGTTATAGTTACACGTGTTAATAAAAGGTTTTGAAGAGATGTACAAAATTAACAGAATTAACAAGGTGCCTAATGTAGATTGTTCTAAAGTCAATAGTTACATTCTAAAGTAAATGAGAGGATTCATAAAGGTTAACTCTAAATGAACACAATGTATACATTTTGAGTAACCTTCCTCAATGAACAGACAGCAGCTGCATGTGGCAGGGCTGTCTATGAATTCAGAAAGGTGACCTTGAGGTCTGCTTAATGTGAACACTTAGTGGTAACCTTTATGAATACCCCTAAATATATTTAAATACTCACATTTCTATAATTCCACTTGTGTTACGCAAACATATCTATTTACATGTGTTTCTTTCCAGGATGAATGAACTACTAGTTGAATTACTATGTACATGTATTTACTATTTAGAGAAAAACAGGCTTTGTTTCTTCCTCCAGATGGCAAAATATTGGTACACTATTACTCTTTTGACTTCAAAATAATGCACCTAGCCAACAAATCATAGTCAGGTTTAAGTGCATATTCACAACATATGGAATACCCATCAAGATGATTATAGACAGTGGTACAGTTTGTATTGATTGAGTTCCTGCAGTTTGCAGATGACTATGTTTTTTCTCACACTACATTCCCACTGTCCTCAAGCATAATCCACAACAATACTCATTTTTACAGCAATTTCAGCAAATATATGAACTAAACTGCTCCTATCACACAGATCAGTAACTGTTTATTAATGATGGAACAAAAGCAAGGTTAAGTTACTTTCACGAACAGACTGTCTCCACACATATTAGCTTTACTTTACCGTGGCCATTTTCCACAAATGGAAAATACCCCTGCAATACTATATTGATGAATATTTAACTTGATATGACAGAATAGTCAGTCATTTTCATTCATGGACACCCCCAATACCCAACAATTACTACCAGAGATATTGAATAGGGTAAAGACAAATACTTCATATTGTATAAAGTCAGATTAATCACTAGTTAAATTGATAAAATGACAAAAGGGTCTTTTATCCACAAGCAAATGCAAGGCAAAGAATATAATATAAAGATAAGCATTTGTCTGGTCATTTTAAAACTTGAAAAATTCACTGCCAAATACAACTGTGCCTGAAAACATATTGTAGGCACCTATAACATCCCTCCTCCACTGAATGCTGTTAACAGCTTTTTTATCACTGCTTCACATTAGTCATTTCAAATTAGCTAATTCAATTCTCAGTGCAAAAAACAAAACAAAACACTGCATTGATAATCATTTGTTCTTTTTCCATAATGGAATCATGCAATCATGATAAAAACCTTCCCAACAATTTCAAAAGTCATAGTTCCATCTTTGCCATGTAAACCTATAAAACACTACTGTCATTTTCAAAGAGCAGTTCCTCCTCATCATACTAAAACTATCCACACAGTACTCTTGAAGCATAGATCACAGGCTATTGTATAAATAAATCGAGCAAGTTAAAACCATCAAGTTAAAAGTAAAGAACAGGCCAAAGGGCTATAAACAATAAAATCAAAAACACCAAAAAAGATCAGTTCAGTGGATTTTGTTATTTAAACGCTTTGATCTTGTACAACTTAAGTGCATGAAGTCGGTATTAAGTGGCACAAGATGAAAATGGTTTGACTCTTGAGTCAGGTAAACAGTTAATTTCTTGTTTTTATTGAAATGCTTCAGTTTGCCAACTTTTTTATCTTGCAAATAGTTCAACATCCAAGCAGCCTAGACAGCTAAATGGTGGTGCAGTGCATGTATATATTTCACTGTATAGAACAATGAAGTTGGGTGTAAAAATTATTTTGGCAGTGATGCCTACAGCTGTATGCTCTCTTCCTTAATTAAAAGCACAGAGAAATGTCTCAGATTGTGTCCACAATGGCATACTTTACACCTACAGAGAAAATCCGCTCCTTACACAAAGATTAAAACAAATTAATTTCTCAGTTGTCTCTTAATGTAGGCTTTTAACCTTCTGTGCTTCTCACAGCTCTTTCCAATCCATGCACCACCCTCCTTAGCACACAGGAAGGAATTAAAGAATCAAAAGGGCCAGCCCCTATTTTGCAACTGGCAGTGAATGATAGGCGAATTCAGTATTTTTGGCAAATAACGTACAGTTGTGAGGTATGTTTCTTTACTTTAAAGAACTATATAGATGTAGTGCCATTAATGTGGGAGCTTTATCTCCCCTAGTCCCCCCACCACGCAGTAAATTTGTCACTGCCATGAATGTATTTGTCTTAATGGGAGAAGTGCAGATGTGACAGTTGTTCCTCAAATACAGACGATGACTGTCATTCTGCAGTAGCTGTGTGAACCCCTTACTCTTGTACAGTCATTGAGATATATTTGTATCCCAGAGCTGCCTGTACTGGTATGCCACTGCTACTTATAATGTGCTCTCCTGCTTAGGCAGTTCTAATTAAATGCTTAGTTTTAATGCGTGGACAATGCTCTTTTCTTCCTGTACAATTATTACTAACCTGAGTCTTTATTCATGTCTTATTTATCCACAATATAAACACAGTGGGAAAGAATACATCCTTACTTGAAGCCTTGCAAGTAGCCTCTGACATATGGTGGTTTATTCAGCTGAGTTTTTTTAGAATGAACTTCAAACAATCATACTAAATATATTCTTATATAGCGCCATGAAAATTAAGTAACATTTAAAATACTTAGGATTCTTGTTGCCTTACAGTTTTTCAGCATGATTAAAATTATCTGAGACAGTAATGTTAATCTCAAACCTTGCCCCTTCTTCCCCATATTGATTATTTACTGATGCCAAATCACTTGACATTAGTAAGAATTTAGACATTTAATTACCCTTCTTCCTTTGAAATGGGTACCAAATTCTACGAAATTAACATTACTCTCTTGAACATCACTAATATGAATAACACTGGATACTGCATGAGACTTGCCCCAGGATTCACTATCCTTCTGTGCAGGACTAGCTTATTCCTGCATGGAAGTGGCCATTTAGGAGCAGGACGGCAGTGCACCATGCATATTAATGAAGGTGCACTGCCTAAGCTCCTAAACAAACACAGAGCATGTACGAGTGCAGTGGGTGGGTCGCAGAGCATCAGCGCTCAGAATATACACCCCCCTACAATGAAGAGCAGCAGAGTATGAATGAGAATGAGCGAGACTGCTCATAGGTGTTCTCATACCCCCAGCAACATCCCCCCAAGTTTGCAAGAGCAATATTTAAAACAGTAAAGATAAGTTTTTTTTATAAAACAGATCAAATTTAACCATAGTTGCATGGGTTTGCCCAATGCTTATCTACGGTTAATGCAGCTTAAATGGCACAAGAGGATAAAAAGCAAGATATATGCAAATGAAGCAGTACAGCAATAGGGTAGTGGGCAGAGCATTCACCTTACGAGCAGTCATTCCCAGTTCAAATCCCACTCTAATACAATCCCTTTTTTATCTCAAATCACTTTATGATCATTTTATTTTGTTGCTTAACCTACGGCATAACATATATTTGTGAATTGGAGTACTGCATTAAATGCAGATGTGAGGTGTCATTGTCATAATGTTGCAAAGTCCACAGATAATCACCAGTGCCCCATACAGTATATGTACACAGGAATTAGGGATACAAATGGAAGGTAAAATGTGTAATGAAAGATAAAGCCATGCAGTTTCCAAATCTATCACCTTCCCAAGAACCATTAGACATTACTGTCTAAAGTAGTGCGGTGGTAAGCGGGTATAAGCACTAGAAAGCAAAAGCAAGCATATTTAAGCAGTAGTAAGTGAGTTTAAGCCCGTTTGCATGGGGGTAAGCAATGCACACACAGGTTAAGCAATATTGAAGCTAACTCTCTGTAAGTATATTTAACCTGAGGTTAGCATTGCTTACCTTCCCGCAAACCCACGCAAACTCGCTTACAATTGCTTAAAAGTGTCTTAATCACTCTGTATGCGTCAGCTGCTGTTCTGGCCAGAAACAAAATAAACAGCCTTTGTAGGCCTTGAACCAAGGACCCTGTACACTATAGTCACAGTAGTCAACCACTAAGCCATCACAACAGTACATAAGATTGAGATATCACCAAACAGATCCTCACCATAGGAAATACAAAATGAACATGTGAAAGGAATCTATATACAGTTTTATATTGTATAACCAACTACAGGACATAAATATGTGAACTGGAGTATTGCATTATACCCAGATGTGAGGTGTCAATGTAATAAAGTGTTGAAATCCCCTAACAAACACAAGAACCACATACAGTGTACTTACACATGAATCATGGATACCAAACACATATATAACATGTAATGAATAATAAATCAATGCCACAATGCAAATATAATGCAACTTAAATATTAAGCAATGCTAAGCATTGCACAGCCCAACTTAGTAGGTGTAAGTAATATGTAGGCCAGCTAACTCAATCTGCCCATTGGTATACCCCTTTAAACAATGCCAACCTTAGGTAAGCAGGTTTGCCCATAGCTTAGCCTTTTCAAAACTGTCCAATCATGGAAAAGTGCAGGAAAGAGGCCTTATTTAAATCCAACAGGCGGGAATGCATCTCATAACTGATTGTAGCTTCCCCTTGTAGGCACTATGTCTGGAATGGGAAAAAGTGTGCACTTTAGGGCACAGCGCTGGGGCATCCAGGAGTCCAGAGTCATGGCAGGACTCCTTGTGAAAGACCATGACATGAGACTGCTACAGGGCCAGTACCAGGGTTCTCAATACAAAGCAGAAGCCTGGGACCGTCTCTCCCATGACCTCACCAGTGCCACTGGAATACCCCAACTGGTGAGCACGTCAGGCATCACTATGCCGACCTGAAGCGGCAAAAGGGGGATCTCTTGGATCAGTGGATCCAAGAGGCTAGGAGGGCAGGGGAAGTCCCAGATGTTTGTAAGTATCTGTCCACTACCTGTTTAATAATTGCCAGCTCATGTATATTATGGATAGGCATGGCTAAATATTCCTCTCATGTCTTTCACAGCAGCAAGTGAGCGGGCTATGAACCAGGAGGCCCATGGATGTAGATTGGAGCAGTTGGTTGGTACGTTGTATGTAAATAAAAGCATAATAGCCTGACAACAAAGGTTTAACTGCTGGACTGCATGTGTTTACTCTGGTATCATATAGTAATGTAGATTTGCATTCACTTCATAGTACTGTTGTATTAAGCACTGTTACCCACACTGTGCTACATAAATAAAATGTGTAGGAATATCTTGGCTGGTGTAATCTCAAGAGGTCATATAGTACAATTGAGAGAGACTTAGAAAACAGAAAAAAGACAGACAACAAAATCCAAATAGCACACTCAACTGAGACATGAAATATTGTATTTTTAGCACACACAGCCGTGGTTTGAATCCTGGGAGTAGTAGCAGGCTGCATAAAGAATCATACCCCACAACTGTGCAGATATGTCCAGAATGTCCAGTAAATTGGCCTATATCTGCTGCCTGTCACCCTGTCCCCCTGGGAAATCAGTGGCATGATCCTAGACATTTAGGCAGGAAACAGGAAATACAACTAATTGTCAAAAATCTATAAGAACAAACCTGTCACTCTAGCAACTCCCCAAAATGTTATAAGAGTAATAAGCCAAGTATGTCCCATCTACACTCCCATGTTGTCAAGCTGTGACCAGAGTGTGCACAGTAACAGAGAGAGATGTATGTGCATAATACTAATGTGGAATCTGGTAATTTGTGTGGCAACATTCAGGTAGTGCTAACAAACATTGCTCCCACAGTTATGTCAGATACGAACACTTTGTCCTGAAATAAAAGATTGATATCCTGTACTGGTACTGTTTACTCTGGTATTGTATGGCATTGTTAGTGTTGCAGTTGCTCTGAATAATAAGGTATTACTCATCACTGTCACCCACACTATGCTACATAATATAACTGTCTAGAAAATCCTGTATAAGAGTGTTGTAATACATGGTCAGAATGTAAAACCACAGGAGAATTATAGACCGAAATCATATAAGAGATACACAACAATATCTATATAGCCCACAAAACTGTGATGGACAGTGTTTTATTTTTTAGCAGACACAGCCATGGTCTGAATCCTGTGCGTGGTAGTAAGCTGTATGTAAAATCAGACCCCACAAGTGTACAGAAATGTCCAGAATGTCCAGTTAATTGGCCCATATCTGCTGGCTGTCACCCTGTCATACTGTCCCCCTGGCATATCAGTGTGCTAATCTCTGACATGTAGGCAGCATTTCATGTCATATAACTGACCGTCAGGCCTGTACATATTTGGAAAATGTCAATGAAAACAAACCTGTCATTGTACAATTCACTAATGGTTTAAGAGGGCAATAGTCAAAATATGCCCCGGTTTACCTGCATGTGGTGAAGACATGCCCAGAGTGTGTGCAAAAAGAGATGGACAGGAATGTACAGGTAAAATCAGTTCATGTATATAGTTGTCGACAGCCATACCACTGTCCAAACTAAGGCAATAGTGTACTAATACTTGTAAGGTACAGTTAACAGCACTGACTAGGAAAGTAATGCGAACTACAGGAAAATACTAGTTGTTAATTGACATCTTTCTCTCCCCCACACCATATCTGCAACAATAAACTAAATACACAACTCAATTGGTATGTGCTGACTTAACTCTAATGTTGGGACATATGTCCTATTGTTCGATAATTATTTAAATCTGTTTCTATGATTGTGCTATGTTGAAATACTCCCACATTGGTGGCATGGTGCCATCAATGTATCTGCATGCTGTTGTAATTACCACTGTGGTCCCATATATGCATGTGTTCTGTTTGCTATGCAACTGTTCCATATCTGTGTTTGGGTTAATAGGAATATCTATGCATGCTGTTATACCTAGTCCTGGAATGTGTTGACTATTACTAACCCACATATGTTGATAAATCTTAAACACCATAGCACATATGGGAATGCGGGTCCCAGCGGACCTACCTCTCCCACCTCAGCTGGCCGTGGCACTGGGCACCAGCACGTCTGGGGCCCATCCCAGGACCTACTCGTCCATTAGTCCTGCAGCACCTTCAGGTGGAACTGCCTTAGGGGATGGGGCCAGGTCCAGGTCGTGGTGCATAGCGAGCTCAGCAGGGAGATCAGAGATCTGCTATGCCAGCGTGAGGGTCATGTGTCATGACTAGAGGGTCAGCCTGGATCTCCTACTCAGCCCCCAGCACAGCCACCTTTGGGGTTGTGAAGGTGTAGTGATGACTGGCCATGGGTGAGGACCTCAGTCCCACTGTTTCCACTAGGGGGACCATGGGCTTCAGATTTCTCAACACCCCCTCCCTATCAAGGTGTTTACCCCCCATATGTGTCTTATACTGCCCATGTATGCATCCTGTTTGTCTTGTCTGTTAACCTACCCAACATACCTCCCAAATATACCTACTATCCCTCCCCAACATCCCACTCTCACCAGAAAAAAAAAAGGGCAATCTGTTCCTAAAAAAAAAAATCTCATCCCAGACATCACTGTCCATTTTGCACACGTGTCCACTGGACACATGTAATCTGGTCTAATTGGCTTAACAACATATTCTTGTTGTCCTCACCCTTCTCTCCAAATCTATCACCAAATTCAGTGTATATGCACAGCTGTTGTTGTAGAAGAAATGGGCAGCTATGGACCTTCCCTACACCCTTCCTGCACATCTCTATCTATTTTCCCTACTGTCTTTCCCTCTTTGTGCCCCTTTTTCACCACTTTCCTATCAACACTTTTTCATTTCTTTTAAAGAAGTTAGCATGGGGGTAAGCGGGAGTAAGCACTTTTAAGCAGCAGTAAGTGGGTATAAGCTTATTTGCATGGGGGTAAGCAATGTTTACACAGGTTAAGCAATTTAGAAGCTAACTGAGTATATGAAACTGTAACCGGAAGTTAGCATTGCTTACCTCATGCAAACCCGCTTACAACTGCTTAAAAGTGCCTTAATCACTCTGTAGCCAATGGCCCTTGTTCTGCCAAGCAACAAAATAACCAGCCTGGAAAGCTCGAACCCAAGATCCTGCACATCATAGCCAAAGTAATTTACCACTAAGCCATGTCAGACATACATAGCCGTGATGTTTTTACAAACATATCATCCAGCACAGGCATTCAACAGTACAGGAAATGTATTTAAACATGTAGATGTATGTGTGTGCATATATATTTATACCTAAATGTATATATATATATATATATATATATATATATATATATATATATATATGTATATATATATATATATATATATATATATATATATATATATATATATATATATATATATATATATAGATAGATATGTATATTCAGATATATATCTATAGATATAAAAAAAAATACATATATGACTACAGGCACCATTAATGGGGGCGAGAGGTCCCAAGCTACATATGTCTTGTACATATTGATATTACCCCCCCCCTCACAGTCAAACAGGTCTGCCCTGCAATACAATACCAACTGTTGCAAGTCCCATAATCAAGACCCGACACAACATGGGCACAAGATGTTAACAGTAATCCATCCCACCTGTATGATGTCAGGCTGGTATCAATAACATATCATGCAGTACAGTCTGGCTACCATAGGGAATGTACAATGTTGAAGCAATAGACATTCCTAAGATACATATACACGCACACATATATGCAGATACATATATATATATATATATATATATATATATATATATATATATATATATACACATATAGATATATATGTAACTACACATACACACACAGAGATATGTATAGGAAGATACATATTTAGAGGGTGCACACCATATGGAACAGCCAGTATGCCTACAGTTGCCACCTTACCAACTGGACACTGTATGAGTCACCCATACAAAAGACGATTGTTGCCTGAAACATACACCCACAGAGAGGTCAAAGGATATAACGCCACACACAGGTTTGCCTACATGAAATAGCTTTATTTGTGTACTATTACAGTTGTATATGCCATGTCATATAGCTGTTTAGACTCTGAAATACATATAAACAGACTAATGCAACTCTCAAACAGATCAATTAATACAGTATTCTGGAAAGCATTACATATGCTGTTGTCCAGGCCAAGGCCTTCAAGTAGTACAACAGTAAAGACAGACTGGGCCACAGGATAACAATCAATCAACAGTAAGTAATGCAGATGTATAGTCCAGCAGCCTCTATATACACTATGTACACAATCCCTAGGTGGTAAAGACTTCAGCTGACACAATGGGATGTATCTATTACATAACAAGGCATAACTGAAACCATCACAATCACACTGACAAACAGAACAGTCTGTATGGCAGGAGGCAGTAGGCCTGCATTTACCCAAGATGAATTGTATGGTAATCTACATACAGATACCTTAAGGCAGCTTACCCCTGATACCCCTCACATGTTGTAACAGCCTCAGTTAGTTATGGTGCACCCCCCCCATAGACTGACATACAGGGGCATATACCACTGTTATATACATTGACCTCTGGACTGCATAAGGGCACAAATGTACTGTGCAGATGAAGCCCACAAATATATGGACCCAACCCCACAATATGTGTAGGGGCCACAACAGCAGTGGAATGATGGCAGGAGTGGCAGTATGACATACCTACATGCCACTACATAGCAACCCCTGACAGCATGTCATATGGACAAACCTGGTATGTAGGTGGAGGACAGAGGCTGGAACACAGGCCCATATGTGAAGTAGTGTTGTCATACACTAAGCTAGTCACTGGCATTACAGGATAGTCTTCAACATACCCTTAGTCAGGAATATGACTTCAGAAACACAAATGGATGCAGCCATATACTGATAGCACTCAACACACACACAGCCAGTGATATATCTGCTACAAGACATATGTGGTGGACAGGCAAAACATAACATGCACACCTCTGGCCATCAAGAGGATAGCTGCACAGTTGAGAGCTATGCAGACAGACTGCAGTCCATATTAAACTAGTATGTACACACAAATCCTGTAACACTAGTGTTATATAATGCATACAACAACAGTACTCACACTCTGTTAGTAGTTATGGAACATCATACAAATATGTAGCTGGCCTAAGTGTGCAAGTTCTCTTGTAAGAGGTATTGCTACCTGCTGTCTGTAACACTGCTGCCCACACACAGGAAGGATGTCCACCATACAGGAAAGTTAAAGGGACCACGCCCACATGATGTAGGGATTTATAGTAGTGGATTGCCATGACAGTGGTAATTGGAAGTACTACACAGCATGCTGCATGCAGGTAACAAGTGGAGGACACTGATTGGTGCAGAGGCCATCACCTGATCATGTGCATCACCCACAAAAGCCACGCTGCAATCTATTCCAAGCAGCTTAATCCATTTACTGGAGAGAGAGAGAAACAGACAGACAGACAGACAGGCTCTGTTAGTAGTTATGGACAGAGAGAGAGAGAAACAGAAAACAGATCCAGAACCACAACCAAACCAAAATCAGAAACAAAGGAAGCAGGCTCAGGCCATAGCCAAGGAGAGAAAAAAAAACTCCTACAGGGACACTATCCACAACAGACCTCATCCCCACAACAGGTATGTGAAGTATATATGCATGTAATTGACTGTAGTAATTGGTCCATAATACTGGGATAGATGATGTGGAATTATATATATATATATATATATATATATATATATATATATATATATATATATATATATGCCATCAGGTGTTGCTGTTGTAATGATCTTCAGCTGAACAACTGTTATGGACATGAGAGTCTGTCCCTGTGGGTAGTGGGTCATATCCATCAACTGTGCAGAGCAGCACCGACTGACAAGATGTAAGCCAATATATTGCGTGTGGTGTAATGGAAAGGATGTATATTACTGTGGCCAATAGCTGGTGGTGGAAGTAATGCCATAATGATGGACACATGGGTTCTAGAGCCCACCACTTGCAGGGCACTCAGGTTAACATGTATTGTAGCATGCTGAAATGCCATATGTGTGTAATAGGCTTACCTGCAATCTGCCCCTATATATACCCCCCTAATGTTAGGCTGTGTCCATGTGTGGTACATGTCTGTGTTGTAGCAAGACAGAAAAGTGCAGCTGTGCAGGAAGGAGAGTTAGAGATTGTGGACCTGATGTCTGAATGTACCTCATATATATGTGTACACACACATATATATATATATATATATATATATATATATATATATATATATATATATATATATATATATATATATATATATATATATATATATATATATATATGGATTCATATTACAAGAACAAAAGTTCACTACTTCGAACTTGTAATAGGAAGCGTCACTTCTGCAAAAGTTCACTTTAACGAAAGTGAACTTTTGCGTAAGTGCACTTCACCAAAAACACCACAGCACAGTGGAGAACATAAAAAACAAGCTATGTCCTCCACTATGGTGTAATAGTCATGGACCTTAGGATTAGGACACAGGTTAGGGTAAGGAGGATAGTTAGTAAAGCTATCCCCTTACCCTAACCCATGCCCTAACCCTAAGGTTTGTGACTATCGCACCATAGTGGAGGACATATGTCCTTCACTGTGCTGCAGTGTCATGGACCTTAGGGTTGGGGCATGTCATGGTAGGGATAGCCCTATGAGCTATCCCCTTACTATGACCCGCCCTAAACCTAAGGTCCGTGAGTACTGCACGAAGTTCAGTACAACACCTGTTTGTTGTGCTGAACTTATTGGCGAATGCACTTTCGATTAAGTGCACTTTTGCTGCAGTGAGCATTCCATGCACTATTTCAATTAGTGAAAATTGATCTAGTGTATGGAACCCATATATATATATATATATATATATATATATATATATATATATATATATGTGAGTGTGTGTATGTATATCTATATGTATGTCTACAGATATACAGATACCCATATGTAGACATATATATATATATATATATATATATATATATATATATAAACACATATATACAACATAATATATATCTACACACACACACACACACACACACACACACACACACACACACACACACACACACACATATATATATATATATATATATATATATATATATATATATGTGTATATGTCTACATATATGCAAACACACTCACACACACATATATATGAATGTAAATACATGTCCCCTATATTACCACCACAGTGCTGCATGCTATGTGTGAGGGAACAGCACATGTAGCAATATACACAGATATATTCAGCTGTAGGTGTGTGCAACATGGACAGGTATGTCACATGTGAACCCCTTATTGGGACCACATTGCCCTTGTCTGTGAAGTAGGGAATGGGAATATGGGGAAGGATGGCAGGTATATTTCTGGAGGTAGTTTGTGTTGGTAAAATATAGAGGAAAGCCTACAGGCGTGGTATTTGACACGTGGTGGGTAAACACCCTGGATGGTGTGTGTGGTCTGCGATGTGGAAGCCCCATGGGCCCCCATATGGAAACAACGGGAACAAGGCTCCCACCCCTTGCTACTCACAACAGCACTCCACAGTCCTGAAGGTGACTGGCCTGAAGGATGAGCAGGAGGAGCATGTGGACCCTGTGAATGTGTACTAGGTGCCTTATGATGCTGTAGCACATCCTACAAGTGTCTGTGGAGCCCCCTATGGAACAGAACCTGGACTTGACCTTGGGTGACAGGATCATATCTGTGTGTGCCCCTGGGGGGCATTCCCTAAGGTGGTTCCACCTGAGGGTAGTGCTGGACCAGTAGATGAGGAGGCCACAGGGTGGGTCCTACATGTGATGTGGCCTGGTAACATGGCCAGATGAGGTTGGAGAGGTGGTTCTGCTGGCAACTATTCCCTAAACATGCTATTGTGTCACTATTATAGAACATATGTGGGTAGTAATAGTCTACACAATCCCGGAACATGTCCAACAGCAGCATAGATATCCCCAATAACACAGAATGACAGATGTGCAGCAAATCACATAGCAAGCATACCACATGCATATATGGAACCATAGATGCCCTGACAAATGCATGCAGGTGAAATAGTCTGTAACAGGCCAGCAATGAGAGTGTCCACACAGGGAACATGGCTACAAATACATAGCACAAAGTGTGGTACAATACAATATATGTCCCACAGGTAGGTAAGCTGTACCCATAGCTATTGAGTTGTGTGAACAGTTTGTTTTCACTGATATGGTGGAGGAGTGACAGAGATGTGTATTAAGAACTTTGGTAATTTTGCTTTATGTTTTTCAGGCAAGATGTCCCATGGTCGCCAACCTGCGTATTCAGCGGCAGAAAATGAGGTTGTGTTAAACCACCTAATCCAGCACTATCCTATTCTGTTTGACAGGGCCGCCCATGAGCAGCAGGAGTGAACCGCCATGTGGAACGATCTAGTCCACAGGGTCAATGATGTCGGCCTGCATAACCGCAGTTATGAGCAGGTCCAGCATCATTGTTCTGACCTGCTCGCAATGTCCGTGGGCATACTGCTGCAGTCCAGGGGGATCACCTCGCAACAGTGGGGTCATACCATCCATCGCCCCGACACGTGCTGAGGAGCTACTCACCAGCCTTGTGGAACCTGCCCACCTGCACACCCAACAACTGCTAGAGACCATTGTGGAGGTGGGTGCTACGCACACACTGGCTGAGGAGCATGCAGGTAATCCCATAGGGCACATGAGTAGACCACTGTTGTGTATGCATCCGCATCTGTACAAGAAGATCATGCATATCTGATATGTCATATATATAGTTTGTTGCTGCATAGTAGTAATAAACAGATGTGCATAAGTGGTAGTATTGTGGACTTGTACTGTTGATATACTGTAATGCTGCACCCACTCTCTAGCAATGCCACAGCTGTGGACACTGATATTGCATCTCTCACACTCTTATGTAGGTTCCTCTGGTATACCACCAAGGCAGCAGCCTGTAGCTGGTGAGTATGGTTTACGTTGATGCTTGCCAATACACCGGGCATGTAATGGCTATGGTATATTCCATGCACACATCTAACACACCTACCCATAATGCATGCCATACATGTTCACATATTGTTGCTGTTAAATGCACTGCATCACAGTGGTGACCATGATGGGGTATTGGAAGGGTATGTCAGACACCTGAAAGATAACTAACATCCTGTCATTGTGAAATGTGTCCACAGGGATGAACATAATGATGAGACACGTGGCCTACAGTAGGGACATGTGTGAAACATCACCTTTATACAGTGGAACAACAATGTATATACCAATATTACAATGGCAACTGTTACAGATCTACACTACGGCATAACATATTACTGTGGTCCACATTATTAGCTGGGATTAGGCTGTAACATGTGGTGTTCAGTGTATGGGACCCTGCAAAGTGACACACATTTGTAGGCCATACTTGTAAAGCATCTGCAAAAAGGCTGAAGGTGAGGAGGTTGTGTCAGCATGACACACCGGTACACTGCAGCAGGGATCCTAAGGATGCTAGGAATGGCTGTATCTGCACACAGTCAGGTTCAGGAACTGTGGCAGATGTTATTCCTACCCCCACTGCAATAGTGACGGCAGTGTGTGAACACCAAGGGATGTGCACATGAGTAGACCTTGGAATCATGCAGAGTTGGGGGACATGTGTATGGCAGACTGACAATACACTGGCAAATGCAGATGGCCCAGGCTAGTATACCCCTGCTGGAATAGTGACTGCTGTAATACACATAACAATAGGTGCAACAAACCATCATGATAAGGGTGTGCACACATATGCACCCACGGAGTGTATGCATCGTGGCCAGCATCTGCACACCTACCACATTTCTTAGACACTGCATGTAAATGTACAGGACATATGTCACATATCAGGCTCATGTACTGTTAATATATGTGGTGATGTGGTCCCATGGCAGATCAAGGAAGAGTGCGTCATATCAATAAGGGTGTGTACACTCCCCATAGCCATGGTACGGTCTGATGGTTGTCAGTGTAATAGCATTGGATTGGTCATACATGCACCACTGATGTTGAGATCTGTAAACCAGACATCATGCATTCACAAATGAGATCTGTTCACATATCATCCCAGGTATGTGTCACTGAAAAACATAGAGGCTGTGAGCATTAGAGCAGACATAACTGACACAGTACTACACATTCAGCAATGGGTTGTACACCTGTGATGTTTGGTACACAGTATATGGCAAGGTAGAGAACAGGTGCACAGCAATACTGTGTACATGGGTGCAGTGTTTTCCAGAGGAAGGGGCATCACCTACTAACACAGACCTTGCATCATGTGCATGTATACTGTTGCTGTAATGGATTGACTATAGCCGCACTGCATGCTGTTAAGTACCATATGTTATGCATGTTGATAGATGGGTAATAGGAGGACTGTGTGTACTATCTTTGTGCAACCTCACCTGTATGAGTGTGTGTGTGTGTGTGTGTGTGTGTGTGTGTGTGTGTGTGGGGGGGGGGTATTTTGTCTGTAAGTGCAATCTGGTGGAGTGGAGGGGGTTGATGCATGTAGGATGTGTGTGTGCATGTGTGTGTGTTTGTGTGGGTATCCATGTATGCACATGTGTGATTGTGGGGTTGTTCGTACGGCAGTACTTCCCTTTGGGATCGTGCAATACATGACAATGGACTGACACATGAGACACCAGGCATACTTGTCCGATATGTAATCACAGGACAGCTGATAGAATAAGGTCTGTAGCATGGAACATGCATTGGGAGGGAAGGTAGACACCAGGTATACCCTTAATATCACAATCAGTGGAGAGGTGAATGACAACCCATGTATGCAGCACTACAGATGCATTGGGGACTTACTAGACAACACCAGGGAGTGTATCCATATATTACAGTTGTCACATGATAGGTTGAATGAGCAGCAGATCTGGCATGTACTGAGCAATACTTACACATGACACTCCAGTGCATGACATTATGGAGTGAACGTAGTAGCCCCTAACATATAGGGCCCATGGGTTACGATGTCTGGACATACACAGGACGAACACTGAATGAGAGTAGTGAGGCCATGTAAAACCTACTCCACTCTGTTCAAGGAGGTAATGGAGTAACAGGTGTTGTGTGGTGATCACTCGTCTAGGCATTTAGAGGAATGATACATTAATGTGTGGTATTAATGAGTGTATGTTACCAAGTGTGATGCAGGATGGGGAATTTATATGAATAAATGTGGGACTGTCTGTAAAATCAGGAACAGGTAGGTATTAAGGTGGAATGTGTGTGTGTGTGTGTGTGTGTGTGTGTGTGTGTGTGTGTGTGTGTGTGTGTGTGTGTGTGTGTACTGTTATGCAATGCTGTACAGGTCTAAAAGTGCATTTCTTGTTTTACCCGACAGGTGGCAAGGTGGATCAGGGTCCCTCCTGCATGCAATCTGATGGTGTCCATACAGACACTGAATATGCTGATAGTGCTGTTGAGACACAGGTGGGGTTGTCAGGGACCAAAACTGTGCCATCATTTGACATCCCTCTGTTAACCACCCCAACCCCGCACACAGTTTCAGTGCCTATACATACCCCATCACCAGTGGCTATAGCAGAGGGACAGTTGGCGTTTGGTGGCAGTGCACAGGAGAGTGTGGTATACATGCCTACTGTGTCTGGTCACAGCAGGCATAGCCAGATGTCCGGCAGGGCACCACATAGGCAGATGTACCAGGGTGCTTTTGCTAGGGCCGCTGGTCATCATGCCCCTGGCAGAAGTGCCACATCTGGTACCACCAGGCGCATGTTTCAGACTGTCATGGGGGAGCAGGCATGTATGGAACTGTACACCAGACAGGGCCGGAGTCTGCAGAGGGCTGCTCTCACATCTGCAAATGAGAACTTCCATGAACTGTCTGGTGTCCTCCGTGCTCATAGTGAGGTCATGTGCAGATGATTTGGTGAGATGTTGGGCCTCATCCACCATGGTTTGTCCGTACTTGAACATGTGGTGGGAGTGCAGCTATGGCCGCGTGGATATAGGCCAACAACACCAACAGCTGGCAGTCAACATGGACATGCTAGGACACCAAAGCGCTCCCGTAGTGGCAGTACCAGCCCCAACACTGCAGGGGGACTGCTGTCCACACCACATCACAGCAGGCCACATGCACATAGCCCTGGCCAGTCCCAGGAGGGACCTGGTTCCAGCGGACATCTGTTATCATCAGGGGAGAGTAGCACATTGAGGCGTATACCTGGATGTGCACATGGAAACCCTGGCAGGCACAATCCACGTGTCCATGGCAGGAGGCAGAGAACTGCACACCCTGACAGGTATGGTCTGCAGCTGTTCAAAAAACACCTGTATAGGGCAGCCACATGGCAGAACTGTGTGCATGCATACCCACACACTATACGAACACACCTAGGGCAACCCTATACCTACACACACAACATCACCATGCCCAGTTCAACTAATTACACCCCTCACCCTCACACATGGTGTCAAAAGTATGGCCCACCCTCAGTCTCTGGCAAACCAGCAACACACCCTGTGCATATGATGTTACCTGTGCCACATCCCTGTCATCCATAACATTGATACAGGGACAGGCTAATATGGTACTGATGCACATAGTGACTATACTACAGTGTACCAATGTACTGCAGTGTAATATGCTGTCAGGAGTAATGTTTAATAGATACATGTCAGGTAGTGTAGCTGTCCAGCAATGATGCATTATAGCTGTTAGTAACACTGGGTGATTGTGGTCTCCATAATGTCATCTATTTGTATAATAGTGGTACATGTGTCAGCAGGAGGATGGTCTGCAGTCATATTCCACAAGGGGTATGGCACTGTGGTGACAGCATGGCTGTGACATATCTGGGTACAGTTGAACACATGTCACAGGTTTGTATAACAGTTATTGCCTGTGCCACATGGACAGGTGACCCGATGTGACATGTATAATCAGCAACCTGATGTAGACCCATCCACATACATGCACACTCTTACTTGGCAACACTGGGACTAGACCCCTACCTAGGTTTGTAGTGCTACTGAACTGTGTGGCTTTCATTGCACACACCACACAGCATTTAGGGTGAGGTATGTTCCAGATTATATGTTACATGCAGAACATCCCCAGACATGTACAGTATGGTAATGGGGGATGTAATGGTTGTATATGGACAATACATGATGTGACATACCATCATATATACATTAACAGACACATAACAGGCAGACACACATCCGAGAGACCTGGGCCTATCAGTGCTAACTAACTTGTCTGTGTGTCCATTGTGTTACAGGTAGGCTGCACACAGCACATGCATAACTGGGCTGGATAGTGGTATCAGTTACCTGTATGGTTGATGGTGGCAGTGGTCAACATAAAGTGGTACATGGGACATATACCGGGTGTACCATGGTGTAATGACAGTGTACTCAGCACCCACATCCCACAGTGGATATTGCACTCACTGGAACCCATGGTGACACTCTGACATACCCAACATCACACATTGCCCACAACTGTGATACAACCCATTGTATATCCCAACAGTGGTACTACATGGATATGCATCTAATGCACATGCCACAGGCATAGTAGGGTTTTGCATTGTCATGCCTCACCTATGGGCAGCAACAATACTATCTGTACTACTGTCTGGCAATGCATGTTGTAATAGGAGTATGTGGCCTTGGAATGCTGCACCCTACAGATATACAGACATGCACACATACACACACTTGCCAGAACTCAATGAGTATCCCATGCCTAACAACCCATTTGTACAACACTGTTGTGCTGGTACTGCAAGGCTCATGTAGCCATTAGGGAGAGGAGCGTAACAGGGTACATGTAATGCCTGATACAGCAGCAGCCACAACTGACTATGGCAATGGGTGTTGTGGTGGTTGTGAATGCCCTCATGGTATTCCCAACTACAGGTGTACTAACACACAGACACTGCTATCCTCAGTAATGCACATGTACACATGTGTCAGTACTGTGGTGCATTGCTGCAGGTGGCATAGGTGTGTAACTGGCTATTGTCCATGGAGAGATGGATTGTGTAGGGGATGTGTGTGCAGTGGTATCATGCCACCTGCCATGTGCTAGCAGGCAATCTATCGACAGACACCACTGTGGTGACCCTCAGGGTGAGAGTGACATGCATCAGCCAATCCTCTGGGTGCCTCCTGCAAATGGCATGACATGCATGCAACATTTATTACAACACATGGTTAGTGTCTGTGATGGAGACCTGTACTCAAGCATGTTCTGTTGACTGTGGTAGTGTAGTGGAGGTACCCATGGCATGTGGTGCATACAGGGTGTTGTCTCCTATATGTGCCAGTTATAACACAGCTGGGCAGACATGTCAGTGTCAGTCAGGCATAGGTTGCCTGTATGTATTCAAGCTGGATACCTGCCATCTGCACATCTGTACTGGGACTGACAGTCATCAGCTTGGCAACTAGCCATGTAGTAGGATGAATGTGCCAACAGATAGATGTTTGACAACAATATGTATGCCATTACTACATGTTGGAAGCCCTCACTGACATGTGCTGTACAGATGGTAGTCTACAGTTACATTCCACATGTCAGATCAGTATCCCGTAGGGGATATATACTGTGACACAGCTCACACACCAGGAACAGGACAGTGAGGCCTCCGAGTCCAGCTATGCCTGCGGGTGTGCTTGTTGTCAGTAATACATTTAGCACTCTACTCTTGCCTGGGAAAGCACTGTCAACAGTAGTACTGCCATTATACACTACATGCCAGTGTGACAGCATGTAATCTGGGTTACTACCCTTGTATGTAACACATTCACATGGATAACAGTGCTGTACAGGTCTTATATACTTGTGTGTCCCAGGCATGACACTCACACCTCTTGCTACTGTAATGACATCACATAGACACATGTATTGTACATGGCATTACATACACTTATTACAGATGTCATTACCCTGCAATGTTATCAGACTGGGATGTGAACACTGGCTACCAGGGCTGAGCCATGCTTAGCAGGTGTCAGCATTGCTGCAATGTAACAGCTAAGCAGATTTGCAAACTGGTAAGCGAAGTCTACATGGTGTAAGCACCCGTTTGTTAAACTGTAGCTTAGCACTGCTTAGCTTTGCGCAAACCCACACAAACGGGCTTAAAGCTGCTCAAAACTGCCTTAACCACTCTGTATCCAGCAGCCCTTGTTCTGCACAGCAACAAAATAAACAGCCCTTACAAGTATTGAACGCAGGACCTACTACACTATAGTACAACAGTTAACCACTATGCCATGACAGCTAAAACAGTTGTTGTTTTTCCAAGATATCTGTCATTACACATATTGAATAGTATTGAACAATTGCTTTGTCTTCCACAATTGTGTAGTACTTGTTATCGATATTACTGTTGCATCACATATGCTGTTATATCTAAATGTACACATATCAGATACATACGGTGAGATACATCTGGAAAGGTGTACACAACCGTGATATTTACACATGAAAGGAATATGGATATATACATATACATATGTTGATATATGTCCACATGTACATACACATGTATATTCATACATATGTACGTCTACACATCTGTATAGTGCATCATTTATATGGCCATTTGTAGATCTCTTTGTATATATATATATATATATATATATATATATATATATATATATATATATATATATATATATATATACCTGTGTATGTTGATATATATGTAGATAACCATAACTATATGTGCATATGTATCTATATATCTGTATATGTGTAGACATATATTGCTTTGTATATGTATATAGTTGAGTGTTTCTATATATATATGCACATATATATATATATATATATATATATATATATATATATATATATATATATTTATATATCCATATATGTATGTAGATATTTATATGTGTATATATCTATATAAATATATGTATATATATATATATATATATATATATATATATATATATATATATATATATATATATATATATATATATATATTTACTATATGTCCAGAACATGGCGTGTATTCCTACCTCAGCACCAATAATCCCAACCTCTTAGTGCAAGGGGATGTCATGCACGTATTGCAGGTATATATGTAGACTGTTGCTACTGTAACAGGGGTTGTCCTAACAGACATGTTGTGTGTGGGGGGGGTCACACCTGCTTTTGACATGTGCACCATTGGCAACTGACAGACATCCTAAGGACATCATAGTATAGTACCACTGCTAGCACAGTAATGATCCTGTAGACTACAGCAGAGATATGACCAATATATGTGGATAGTCTGGCACTCTGTAGTCAGTCCAGAGGTGTAGACAAATCTTTTTCATGCGAGACATATGGACCATACCTCACAATGTGGATGTTAATAGCCATGTACATGGGTATATCACATAAATACTGGACTACATATGCCCACACAGTTTATGCATTCACACACGCTAGTCTGTCCTGACACATATTACCTAGTGGTGCAGAGGTCACATGGCCACATACTATCCAGTAGTTAGTGACATATATCTTTACAGAATCCCACTGCTTTGTCAGAAATACACATCAGTTATGGTGGCCTGGCAGCAGTATGTCTTGCAAATAACTGGACATAAAAGCACACTGGGTAATTACACTAAGCTGCTAGGCATGTCACACAGCACTGTGCAAACTACAGGCAGACTGCTACAACACTGGACTGCATTTTGCATGGAGGAATACACATGTACCTGCAATTATAGCAGGCTCTACATGCATGTCACAGCACAGAGTAGCAGTCATTTGTGAGAAAGTGCATACCCATAGCCATTGTGAACACAGTCACGTATGGTACACAAGCTTAATATGACACTATATGGACTGCCTGATAAACACCATCCTCATGTGTCCCACTCACACACTAACCCTACATACACTGGTTCATGACAGTGTGGTCTGATGCCTGTCTGTGGTACAGGACACATGTGTGTCTGGCCCTACAGACATGTGAGCCAATAGGGTACCATACACTGGAGCCGCATGTAACATCAGATTGAACAGGAACAAGAACAATGGCATCTACGACAGTATGTGCACAGCACAAGGTATGTATGCACAATACACATACTGTTGACAATCACTATAAGTACACAGACCCCAGTGCTGTACACACAACCGCAGAATGCTCAAGTTATGTCCTCAGAAAAAATTCCTACTATACATAACATGTCTAGCAGTCTGATATCTGACTGACTTGTTATCAGGTATGATGTCAATAAATAATGGTGTACAGAACATATGCACCTCTTACTGCAGGACATATGTACAAAGGTTGACAGACTTGTGGCTGGAGCTACAAATACTGGCCCAATATTGGCATGTTGCTGCAATAACCTCATATATTTACTGTCATACCAGGGTTTGCTGTGACATATGTACTATCAGGGAAATGATGTCAGTAACTCTCATAGCTCTCTCCATGTACTGACTGTAATCCTCACGCTATACTTCTGCAGTTCTCAGATAGGTGTTCTGTGAGTAACACAAGAAACAAAAGGCTCCACCCACTATCCAGTCTGCATATAACCCTACAGATGGGAGTTTCCTCAAACACATAACACTGTCATGACAAGTATTAAATCATGTAGACCAACCATATCCACACACACCCTGTTAAACCAACATTACTCTACATGCAGAAGAGCAACATTCTGTGTCATAGCTGGCACATCCCCCTCATAACTGTTGGCCTGTTTCCGTAGTGTATGTTGTTAGAGGTAAATCCCAATACCATCTGTGATGCTATTTGCCAAACACCAAATGTAGGTCTTGCTCACAGTGAATGAAAATACCCAACACCAATATGATGTTCCTAGATACTGGAGTGTGTTTCTATGCAACTGGCTATGGGAATGTTACCACAGCTTTTCCACATGCAATCAGCTAGAGGGGGACTGCAATTCATGCAGAGGCCATCTGCTGATCATGAGCATCACTTACAAAACACAAGTTTCTGTCTAAGCAAAGCGAGTGTACCTCTCCACATACACCAGAGAGGGAGTGAGAGAGACAGTCAGAGACAAAGTAAGTCAGGGAGGGGGTAGGAGAGTAAAATCTATGCACGTTTGTGTCACACACCTACCAGTTATGGGGTTCAAACCCCTGATTGACTATGTATCACTATCACATGTCTATGCAGTTATTGCATGTGCCACATAGTTTACATGTTTGTGAGTTGTCCAAAGGTGTATCTGATGGTGAGTGATATCTGCAACAGTGATATAGTAGCGATAAGTAGGTGTAGTACACATGCCTGTCCACATGAACAGGTGTCAACGTCATTAAAGCCACACTCTCTCTGGGACTCACACACATTGACACACTTGGCAGTGTCAGGAATAGACTTCCTAACTAGCTAGTTTGCCACAATACAGTAATGAGCAGGTATCACATGCACCACAGGGATATCCGAATGTTATATGGGCAAAGGGAATGTGAAGGAGTCTGGCATCAGACAGCATGCTTCAGTAGGCCAATGGGACTTGTAGTGAGTGTGAATGTGGTCGAAAGCATCATACTCCACACACACAGACACAGGGTGCCAGTAGTGACATGCATGCGTGCATTGCTTCACAGGGGTGTAGTAGCTGACTGTGCCAAAAGGCTATACAAGGCTAGGTGAAGGGTATACCTTGGCATCAGACCACATGACAATGGTCTTTAGTGTGGCTCAGGAGACTAGTGTCTGGATTGGCCCACACAGGTAGGTATTGTATTCACCATCCAGTCACCTGGATTACTATTGTGTGTGGCCAGTGCTGTGCAATGCTTGCCATGTATGTGTTCTACAGTCCATGACATGGATGGTGTCTGGGATGTGGACACGTCCCACATGCATGTTCAGTGACATGTGGAACTGCACCTGGGCAGTCTGGCCCATGTTGTGTACACAGATTGTTATCATCAGATGTGCCAGTCCTGACCTCATGTGGTGGGAACTGTTAATGGACACCAGATTGACTCTGCACCTACATTGATAGCATGATACAGGTATTCCCTGGTGTCAGTGGAATCTGTCCATACAGGGCATGTGTTTAAGGCATGGTATGACCTTTGTGGGTCACATTTGATGGCACCACAGTTGTTGCAGGCGTCCAGTGGGGAACATAGTGAAGGTGCACTGACTGCAATTATGTGCCTATTGTAGTGATGGGACAGGGTACAATGCCCTCTGTAGTCCACTGCAATCACACCATGGTTATTATCTGTGGACAATATGCAGGGTACTACCAACATAGTGGCTGTTGCCTTGGAAAGTGTGTTTGTGTATGAGACATGGGTTGAGAGTGTTCTCTGGGTAATACAAGAGTTGCTTACTTTGTTTGCCAGGCCTTGATGTCACATGCAGGGATATGGATTGGGTATGGATTGGCACCCCAGCCTCTCGGCTATTTGACATCTGTTATCCTTGTAAGGTGGACATTGTGACATATAATAGGCCTACCATATAAGAAATTTGCAAAACCCTCTCCAGAATGAGTGCAGTTGTTACACACTCACAGCCACCTCCACACAGGATATGAATGACAAACGCAGCCACACACAGTTGCCATGTCTGGGATTAGAACCTCTACCTAACTAATTTATCACACTACAGCATTACGCAGTTATAGGATGCGGCAGGGAGATTGCTGGACTAGTTCTTCCCCAAAGGTGTACTCTACACATACATCCACACTTGCCATGTCTGGGAATAGAGTCCCTACCAAATTACTACAGCATTACACTGCTATAGGATGTACCACGGAGATTATGGGGCTACTTTTTGCCCAAAGGTGTATTTCACTGGGAATGACATCAGCGGGCTTGCCAAAGAAGGGCAATGGAGGTTGTAGTGACTGTGAATGGGCTCAAAAGCATTGTCCCTACACAGACATATAAACACACATGCAAACATCCACACTTGCCATGTCTGGGAATGGAAACCCTACCGAACTACTATATCACAGTGTTATAGGATGCACCACGGAGATCACTGGACTACTCCTTCACCAAAGGTGTATTTCACTGGGAATGACATCAACAGACCTGCCAAAGAAGGGCAATGGAGGTTGTTGTGACTGTGAATGGCCTCAAAAGCATTGCTCCCTACATGGACAAACAAAAACACACATCCACACTTGCCATGTCTGGGAGTAGAACTCCTACCTAGCTTATTACACTACAGCATTACACAGTTATAGGACATGCTACAGAGATTACTGGGTTATGCCTTCCCCAAAGGTGGATGTTAAAGTGAATGACATCAGCAGGCTTGCCAAAGTAGGGCATTTGAATTGTAGTGAGTGTGACTAGCCTAAAAAGCATTGTTCCCTACACAGACAGGCACACACAATTGCCATGTCTGAGACTAGAACTCCTACTTAATTAGTTTAGCACACTACAGTATTATGCAGTTATAGGACGTGCCACAGAGATTACTGTGCTATTTCTTCCCTAAAGGTGTATTTCAAAGTGAATGACATCAGCAGGCTTGCCAAGGTAGGGTATTTGAATTGTAGTGAGTGTGACTACCCTAAAAAGCATTTCTCCCTATACATACAAAGACACACACTTGCCATGTCTGTGATTAGAACTCCTATCTAGCTAGTTTATCACACTACAGCATTATGCAGTTATAGGACACGTCACAAAGATTACTGGGCTACTCTTTCCCCAAAGTGTATTTCAGAGTGAATGACATCAGCAGGCTTGCCTAAGTAGAGCATTTGAATTGTAGTGAGCGTGACGAGCCTAAAAAGCATCGCACCCACCACAGACACACAGTTGCCACATCTGGGATTAGAACTCTGACCTAATTAGTATATCACACTACAGCATCACGCAGTTATAAGACACACCACAGAGATTACTGGGCTATCCCTTCCCCAAAGGTGTATTTCACAGTGACTGACATCAGCAGGCTTGCTCTAGTAGGGCTATGGAAGACCAGTGTGTGTGCACATGGGCCATAACCCATTCATCTAGAGGTAGACACACCACACTCAGGCACATGCAGGTTTATATTTTGCAAGTACGTGTATACAACTGTTAGATGACTACTGTCTTGTACAGTCATGTTGTACAGTTATCGCTAGCACCACAGAGTCTATAATGCTGAGGGATACCAGTGGCTAATTTCTACAGTGAGTGACATTTACACATCATGTGGTTGTAGCCATTTGGCTGTGTGCTGGGTGAGACAGGCCTCATGATGGAAGGCTCTTTGTCACTGTCACTCTCTTCCACACATCTATGTATGTGTACATTTGGCATATTATAGTGTGTTGTCCTTGGATATATGTATGTATTCCTATCCAATGTGTGTGTGCAAAGCATGACTGATGCATACTGAGGAGTGTATGCATGAACATCTGCAACTGTCAGATATGTATGGTCAGCTGTTGTTGCCAGACATGGGCTTCATTTGTTTAAGTGTGGGTGCATGCCTAGTATGGCCTTCTGTATTGCATGTGTGGATCCATTCCAGATAGATTGTACTCCAGTGCAGACTCTTGTGTTCTACACCTACAGCTAGCAAACTGTTTCTGCAGGATATCTGTAGATTAGTTGGCAATATGGGGTCAAACTGGGAAATGGATAGTGGGTACTGTAGGTAATTGTGTCTGTGTTGCTTCTGCTACATGGTACTGGTGTTAGCAGAGATATGCAGACATGTGTAATGTTATACACTGTGATGTTTTATGTCCTCAAGTACTGTCAGGTAGACTTTTTGCTAGCAGTGATGTCCTCGGAAACACAGAGTGAATGCAGCTGTGTCCAGTATTGTGGTCAAAAACCTACATATTCCTGCAAACTAATGCCATTCTGGAGGAGGAGCTGCAGACACTTGCTGTTGGGTCTGTGTAAATGGTTCAGCACTTTGGTACAGTGGTGGCAGAGGATCTCATACTTGTACATCCATCAACGTGACAGCATGGCCTTATCTTGCAGTGGCAATACCTCACAGCTGTACAGATTCACACAGGTTACCCAGAGGCAGGGGTCATAAGTCAGGACATTACCCCTATTGTGGTGTAGGGGCAGGTTTGTAGACACCCATTTTTGTATTTGCAGCCAGGGATAGTATGTGCATATGGCTGTGTTTCAGACTTTGCACATTCCATGCTGCTCATGCTCCCCCCCCCTCTATTATTCTGTCCTCTTCCATACACTATGCAAACATTCTCTGATACTTTCCCTATAGTTATCACCTCATCACAGCAGTATATTGGTGTTGGTCCACAGTTCATGCAGTGGGATATGGTGGACATGTTACTGTGGTTTGTCTACATGGCCTTGCATATGGGTTTTGTGGACTGTGTTATGTTGTTATTTGGGAGTCCATGACATAACATACACCGGCAGTACGGGTGAGATGTAGGCCTTTGGCAAAGGACTGTAGGCCATTTGGTAGTGATGATGGCCAGCTGTAGCAGGCCGTTGCATTCTGTCAGTCCTTGGCTTACAGCTAGGGACACACCTGATTGGGATACCTGCACTGCATGCTGCATTCTTTTGCTATTGCCATACACAGGTGGGGGTCATATTGTATTCCCAACAGCAAGGATAAGACTGGAGAGGTACGTGTGGGTGGTGGTTGGGTGAGCTCGGTGCATGTGTGCTATGGACACTAATTGCATCTGACTCACAGATATGCATGGGGCATTCCACTTATGCTGGCTTGTGCAGGGACATCAACTGTTTACCAATCTATCATTTCTATGACCTTTGTGATCTGCGAGTGTTTGGCCAGACGACATCGGTATTCCCTACTACAAGCCCAGATAATGTGATGCACACCTGTATATACAAATCCTAGGGTGTGTCCATTTCATGGTTACACATTATACACTGTCTGTCTGGGGTACTTTCCCCTGTGTACTGCTTGTATATCTGGCCCAACAGTCATGCCATGTCCATCTTTCAGAAGGTGACACACATCACCTCCATACATTTACAATGGCTTACTGCTAGAATGTGTTATACTGGGGAGCATTGTGTTTGGCACTGCAGTTGTGATGACTTGGCCCTGTCATCGGCAGTACTGAGCAATGACCACCAGGTCAAACCTCACCATGCATACATACTGACCACTCTCATACAATATGAAGCACACATCAACCTAACACACACATACCTGCATATTGTACAAATGCTACAATCTATCCTGCTACCTTGGCCACCTCAGGTCATCTGTGCTCCACTGGTATTATACCTACACATACATGTTACTATGTTTCTACATCGGATTGGAGGGGGGGCATGACTGTTACAACATTTCTACATAGGATTGGGGGGCACACCTGACTGTTTCTACAGTTCTACATAGGATTGGGGAGGCACACCTGACTGTTTCTACATTTCTACATAGGATTGGGGAGGGCACACCTGACTGTTTCTACATTTCTACATAGGATTGTGGGGGCAACCTGACTGTTACAACATGTCTGCATCGGATTGGGGGGGGCACACCAGGCTGTTCCTACATTTCTACATAGGAGTGGGGTGGCACACCTGACTGTTTCTATATTTCTACATAGGACTGGGGAGGGCACACCTGACTGTTTCTACATCTCTACATTGGATTGGGGGGCACACCTGACTATTGATACATTTCTACATAGGATTGGGGGCCACACCTGATGGTTTCTACATTTCTACATAGGATGGGGGGGCACACCTGACTTTTTCTACATTTCTACATAGGATTGGAGGGGCACACCTAACACTTGTACATATTTGCTATGACTGTACTGGTATGTCAGGCACTCTATTTCATTCTGTATTGTAACCTATCATGCTGACTAGAGGCATATCTGTGTACTACAGGTCTTAGGTTTGATTGACCTACAAATCAGTTTCTGACTTCTTACCCTTCAGGACTAACATCTCACTGCCTGACCTGATCTAGTCTGTCTGTGTAGGCCTGGGGGGAGTTTACCCATAGCCATCATTCAGAGGCCTTAGCACAGCCTTTGTTTGTGTTTGTCTACACCAGTCCTGCCGGCTGAGACTGTTGTTGGGTATGTGAACCTCCCTGACTGGCATGTGTGTGTCATATGGACACATATGTGGCCCAGCACATTTTCTGCAGTGGGTGTTGTCACCATGTGTAGTACTGGCTACTATGGTGACACCACTATTTGTTACAGATCTCATGCTGTCACTATAAGTGTCTACTATCTGCTGGTATCCCATTCATCTACCCGATTCCCTTGCATGATCACATCAATACCATTGATACAAGTAACAACACATGCTACTCCATTCCGCAACTGGTAAGAAGAGTGACTTACCTTGTGGGTGTGCCAGTATTGAGGATGGTGCTGGAGGGCTGTCTATGTCAGATGCACATAGTACACTCCCTATACATGGTTGAGCACTGGTAGTGTCATGTATGGCATCCCTTTTACTGTATGTGCGAGTCAGAGAGAGGTGTCATTCCTTGGGTCCCTCCTGTGTCAGTGTATGTGCTATGCGTTGCCTCTTTGCCAAGGCTAGGGCATACTGGGCACACCTCCTTCTGCCTATGGGGCAAGCTCAGGTTGTTCCTCCTCTGAGTTACTCTGTACCTGTGCAGGCCTTGGCAATGGTGGGGGGCTGTGTGGCCCTGCCCCATGCTGTTCCTGCTGTAGCTGATTCTGCAGGTTCATATTGTGTAGCATGGCAGATATCATGACAATTTGAGTACATGTAGCTGGTGAGTACTGCGAGGCTTCACCGGATGTGTCCAGACACTGGAACCGTGACTTATTTATCCCAAACACATGTTCTATTATAATTCTGGTCTGTGCATGTGCCTCATTATGGAGTTCTTGTTCAGGTGTGTGTGCATTTCTGATGGGTGTCATCAGCCACGGCTCCAGGGCGTAACCAGCATCCCCCACTAGGTGACCATAAGGGATGTCCCCATTGGCAAATCTCTGGTACAGCTGCATTAGATGCCAGATGTGGAAATCGTGATATCTTCCAGGGCAGCCAGCACACACATTCATTATAATTCCCTGGGCATCGCACACAACCTGGCAGTTGATGGAGGTGTAGCCCTTGTGGTTGATGCAGACCCTACCCTGCTCACTGGCAGGTGCTTTGATGCATATGTGCATGCAGTCTATAGCACCCACTACTTCAGGGTATTCTTCTATTTGGTGGAAGAGAAGCATATTGCGGGCCAACGCCTCATGGGTGTTGGGGAAATATACTTGCTCATCGGCATGTGCTTACATGGCATCCAAGAACTGTTGGAGTGCCCTGGATGCTGATGCCTGTGAGATCCCCATGATATCTCCAGTGGGCCTTTGGAAGGTACCTGTCGCTAGTATTCTTAGGCCTACACATACCTTGGTATCCACTGTGATGGGTTCCCCTGTGTTAGTTCTGTGTGTCAAGTGTGGCTGGCACAGCTCAATAATTTGCTGTAGGAGGTCCCTGTCCACCCTATAGCACTCCACTATCTCCAGCTCATGTAGCCCCTGGTAGGATACCCTGGCTCTGTACACTCTTCTCCATCTCCTCACTGTGGGTTGGTCAACAGCATTCTCATCCTCACCACCCTCAGCCTCTTCCACATGTTAACGTATGATAGCTACTGCAGCCCCTATCATTTTGTTGTTTTTGTTTGTTAAAATTTCCCTGCTTGTATACACCAGTGGTGTAGAGTATGTGGGAAAAACCCAGAGGGAAAGGTGTTTGCATAGTTTATAGTAGTGTTCTGCCTTGGGTTGGTCTTCTGCCTGTGTAATTGGCTGATTCTGATACATTTCACTTGTCAGCTATGTTAGTTCTCCTTGATTACCTTCCTACTACTGTTTTCCCTTCCCATTGCCTTCCTGCTTAAGCCTGGGGGTGCGCCGCGCAAGCACAATGCTCAAATGTGCACAGAGCTGCTATTTCTGGGTTTACTTTTTTTTTCACTGCACACCCGCTTAGGCAATGTAAAGAGTGCTAGGCAGCTTCAGTGCTTAGCTCTGCTAAGCTAAGGGCAAAACCGAGCCACAGGGCTCCAATCTGCTTACAGTATGCCTGACACACACCCCTATGATGTCAGCTAACTCCTAGGCTTGCACCAAGCTATTCCTGCACTTACACTGTTGGGTGCTGACTAGCATGCAGGGATAATATGGGATTCAGTATCATTCCCCTCATTTGCATAGGATTGCCTGCTGATGCATAGTTACTTGTCCCACATTGAGCCTCCCCCCTTAGCTACCACTAATCACTGGCCATGTTGTCTTCTGCCTCCCATTGAGTATAATGGCAAAATAGTGATTTTGGTTAGAATGCTTATTTCAAGTTATTTTTTTTTATTTTTCGCCTGATCCCATTTGTGCGCTGCTGCCCTGTGCTTAAACAGCTGAAATTGGCTAAAAAAAAAATAAAAGTTATTATTTTTTTTTTACTGTTTTCCATGCCAATGGCCATATATTTGGCCATTGGCATGCTTTACATGTCATATACATCCTTTATTTGGAGCTGTCATGGCTCCGTTTTGTAGTTTGCAGAAATGTACTCGGTTACTAACCCGAGTACATTTCTTCAGATTACACTAGTCCTGCATAGCTGGCTGCAGCTTCCTGGTTCAGAAATTCACCTCATTTGCATGGTTTTCACCTACAAGTGGGGTAATTTGCATACTGGAGCTGCATCCATGCAGGAATAGTGCAGGAGCTCTTGTGCACATCCCTGCAGCTTATTCCTGGATCCCACGGCGGTCATATTGCCTGCTGAAGATCCTGCACTGTTCCTGCACACCATGCAGGGCTTATTGAATCTGGTGGTTGGATTTCACAAGTTAAAACAGATGTATTCGACTTAATTGAAAAAACAGAATATGCAGGGTGATGCTCATTGGGAATTCACCAAGACAAAGAAAAAATGATTGCTACTGTTTATTATAAACTATTTTAGGACTGTCTTCTCAGAAACATGTCCTTAGTCACAGATAATACCCTAATTGAATAGTTGCTCAGATATTTTTAGATGGACTTATCTTACTGAAAATAGAAGTAGACTATATGACCCCTTCCTTCTCAATCCCTCCATGTAAAGAAATCCTCCTAAACACTTACCATGACCTATGAAATTTATTTATTTACTAAGGGTCTATATTAGAACACCGAACATTCAAAATTTCGAGTGTTCTAATATTGAACACTATTAATTGAAAAATTAAAACAGCGGACATACAGAACAGTGAATTTTTTCCTACGGAAAAAAATTGCTGTTCCAAAACACATACACACAACACAAGCACACTAAACAAACAGCAATCCACACACATGCACCTAAACTCTTACACCTAACCCTACACTAAACTATACATACACCACTAACTATCCACTTACCTTAACCCAAACCCTAAGTTCTGTCACTATCGCACAGTCACCTCACCTGCGCCCTAACCCTAACTCACCTACCCTGCCCTAACCCTCACGTCCACACAATTGCAGACTTACCTGAACCTGACCCGTAACTTTCTACCACAGTGCTGAAAATACCAAAGCAACAGAAATGGACAACCAAATTCTTTCCCTAGGAAAAATTTTGATTTTCTGTCTCTTCATTATTTTTAGCGTTCACTGAAAACGGGTCGATATTAGAACACTCGAAATTTTGAAAGTTCGGTGTTCTAATATAGACCCATTTACTAGCTGTTATTCATTACTTTATTCTGCTGGTTGACTTTTTCCTTAACTGGGTTGGAATGTAAGAAAAGGATTCGTCACTCATGGTAAGATTACACTGCCCATGAAAAGTACTAGGGATGGAAGCTGGTTAGATTTTTTTTTTTGGTGCTAACAGATCTCATAAATATCCCACATTATGGTTCTAGTGAATGCTTTAGTGAATATTGTCCAGTCTTCATGCAGTACTCATTTAATTACCAGACATCCTATCCATTATTTAATGAGAAGCATATTCCCTCAAACAGTGGAAACCTTTGTTTAAATAGATATTGATTCACTGAGCAGGTATCCTCTCCTAGCAAGTTCCAATGTAGATTAATTTATTACTTTTCATATACACACACACACACACACACACACACACACACACACACACACACACACACACACACACACACACACACACACACACACACACACACACACACACACACACCTATCTATCTCCTTAGGACCTAGCCCACTGGCTTCTCTACCTTCACTTAGTTGGCTTATTTGTTTCATCCTTATGGGAGCAGTAGATTCTTGCCCAGGCAGGAGCTATACAGCCCATTCATTCCTGTTCAGGAATTGCCCATGAACTCATCTAGTCACAGACAGAGTCAGATGGTAGGGAGCCAGACAGTTTTGCTGGTCCTGTGGGTAACTTAATATCTTCCCTGGAGAAGCACCTCCCTCTTTTGTGGCATCACTTCTAACCTCTGCTATAGTGGCCCTCTGAGAGAAAGCAGCCTTTGCATGTTAAATTCCCGTTGGGAGTGAGGGCTCAGTAGATTCAACCTCCATGATTCCACTAGGTGTCACCCCTGTGTCAAGTCTGATCTACCCACTCCCATCAGAAAGGTCAAGTTGAAAATTTTGTACACTTCCATCGTCACCTTCCAGTTCCTACAGAAGGGTCACTTTTGATGTGGTCAGGGCTTTATTCCTCTATGCATGGAATGGCTCATATGATTCAGTTCTTATGTTTTTTTTCCCAAATGAAATGCTAGGTCCTGTGTAGGAAAGACATTCCCCACTTAGTCAGAAGAATGCAATGTATGTCTTACCTCCTCCTTTAAAGTAACTTTAAAGGAGAAGGACAGTGCTTGACAGTATAGGAAGGAGTCTGTGAGCCCACTCCATTATCAGGAATGGCTCTTCTTTAGAAGAGATGCAAGGGTAGCAACTAATACAGTCACCCCTTGTTATCACAGGAAAAATGGGCAGTGATTAACCAGCTAAATTCCTTTTAGAAGATTATTAATTATCTAACAGGTATTTCTGGGACCAAAGAAGACTCAAAGATGTTAAAATGTGTAACATTACCCATCTGGTGGACACAGTTAAGACCATATTAGACCATGTAGAACCACTGCCCAAGTTACATCACTGGCTTTTACTTCCAAATTTCACATAGGATAGCCCTTCCTCCATTTCTGGAGGGTGTCAACAAGAACTATAAAAGAGTTACTGAACCAATTAATCCCAACTGAAACCATAGCCTGGCAAATCTACAGCCTTCTTTCCTTTCTTGTGCTGGTTGGCACCATCATTATCAAACCGTTAATTCACATTTAAAATATGTCACTCACTTCAGGAATTATCACACAATTTTTCAAGCATGCCTTATTGGCTTCACTCACAAAGACTGCCCAAACACAAAGATAGTGCCCATTATGATAGTTCCTATTTGAAAAGTTAAAGCACTTATGACAGAGAAACAGAATACAGGCAGCAATATGTGGAAGAGAATAGTAGATGGACATAGATAAGTCAGAACCTGGCAGACAAAACAAATATAAAAGGGTGACTGGAATAGGAATGCCATAAAAAAAGGGAAGAAGCCATTGAGCAGTAGTTGCATGGAGGTGAAGGGTGTCTAACAGAAATGGTTATATGTAGCTAACACAAGCACACTCCTTTGGCATGAAAAGCCATGTAGTAACAAAAGGGTAGTAAAAAAGATTCATATTTCCATATGGAGGAACACATGACATTAGAGAAAAAAGTACAGCTGGGATGTAGACAAAGTCAGAGAAGGAACGAATACCGAACAGCTCCATACTGCAGCAAGGCAAAACATAACATTAAAAAGGTACAAATATGCAAATAAAATGGAAAACACATAGTTCAAGACCTACCTATGGATAATTCAGAGGGGAGTGCAGGCCAACAAGATGTTAAATAATGCAGTATTGAAAAAGGTGTGGAGAACAAATATAGCCATTATAAGCAATTGGTGTCCAAGCAACTATGCCAACCACTAGTTGGAGAAAAAGAAGGAAAGCAGTGGCATGATAAAGGTGAGGACTAGAAGGGAGCAAGCATGCACAATGGTTTCTGTAGATTCCCTGGAAGGAACATTACAGGAGACAGAGAGATTGAACCCAAGCTGAGTCGGGGAGGTATATAAGTACAGCACCTCACAGAGAGAGCTGGCCAAAACTTGTCATGGATCAGTATATATTGTATACTGTGAAAACAAAACTGACAACTGTACATACTGGGGGCTGTATACAAAGAAATGAAGAATAACATGTCAAAGAAGTACAATAACTGTCCATGTGTAGGAAAGTGAACAACTGGCACATGCCACAGAATGTGACCATACCTCAGATTCTACAGTACAGGTGGCAGCAAATGTACGAGGGAACTTTGTGAACGTGGATATACTGCAGGGGGTATACCCTGTAAGGTGGTACAGGAATCACTTTGAAATGTCCCACAGGAAGCTGAAAACATACCATCTTCATGAAAAGAAGAATAACAGGTGGGTCTCAGAACAAGATGGGCTAGTGTCCTACAAAAATGGGATACTCTTAGTACCATGAGGGATTTTCATACAGAGTAATTTCTCCCTAAGGGTGGTAGAATTCCTCTGTCATGTAAACGATAAGATAGCTGAGAGTGTAACAGTGCTACTTCTGACATCTGCACTGAATACTGAGGCTGTGCACATCTCACCATTACTAATAATGAAAGGAATATTTTCTACACCCAATAAAATATGTAAACAGTTATACTCTGTACACAGCATTGTTGGCACAGGCGATAATCGTAGTCTGCTACCCCTTGCATATGCATTTATGAACACAAAATCTTGTCATGGCTATGACCTATTGTTTGAAATTCTATCTGCCATGTTTGAGGAAAAGGCCTAAGCTTGCAACCAGCCTACATTTAAAGTGTGCATTCAGCATTCCCTGATCCAGTACACATGAGTTGCAGCTTCCATCTAGCCAAGATAACGTGTTGGCTTGTACAGAAATGACATCTTGCAGTGCAATATGACACTGAATCCACATTTGCTTTGTTCATGAAAGAGATACAGTACACAGTGATATTTCCTGGGCATTTGACCATCTGCATGCTCTGGCAATCCAAAAGGCAATACCAGTATTTTGAATGTATAGCCAGCAGCTATGTCCATGGCCATCCAAGAAGAGTAGGAACCTGAGCAGGCCAAACTATTATACTGCTACCACAGTACTTACTGATATTCTGGAGTATGCATGTAAGAATTACTATTACTGGGCTACCCCAAAACACAAAATGCAGTAGAGTCATGGCACAGAATATTATGCTTATTGTTCAGCCATATGTGTTTATCAGTAATCACATTGTTGCATATGCTGCAAGAGGAGTAAAACATGGTATGCCCTACTGCTATCTGTGGCACTTTTACATTGTCTGAATTCTTTGCTGTGTAGTTTGCATTGGAGTCCTCTTGCACATGCTGCATATGCATCTGTTTATCTGTGTTGAACTTCTTTTGCCCTCATATATCGTGTGCTGTGTTATGTAATTCCCTGTTGTTGCCCAAGTATATGCCACAAGCTTATTAGTCCCTTTCCCCACCTACTGCTCGATAAAAGCATTGCCCATTGCAATGAAATGTCTGCTGATTGTCTCCAATTCTCTTCATGTGTTTCCTCTACTCTTCAGTATTACAGTGCTTCCCTATCTGTCCTCTGCCTTTTGGTCACCTTCACATCTGTATTCCTCCTTTACGTCCTTCCCTTCTTGTCATTCTTCCTCCTAATAACTACCTTTTTGTTTTTGATCTTTTGACCTGGGGTTTCCAATCCCATACTTACTATCTCCTGCTGTCTACTATCTTACCTTTTGATTCTCCATCTGGACTCTGCCATTCACTTTCCTTTTCACAGTCCCATTCAGTTGGGTTCAGAATGTGACTTTAATGCAGCCTCACCACCATCTAGTCTACCTGACTTCTGCATCACCTATATTTATTTCACCACATTCCTATCTCACCCATTACAGTCAACTACCTTTTAAATTGTTACCATTACAAGCATGCATTTATTAACCATTCTGCTAGGGGAAAAAAGGTATATATCCAGGCTGCAGAATCTGAAGACAGATATGGTCTACTCCCAATGTTAGCAAAGAATCCAGAAAGAATTTTGCACTCTTACCAGCATGTATTCTGTAAGTAACACCATCTACATCTGTATGGGGCTACTGACTGGTCCTAATTTCTTAACATTAAACAGGGCTTGCAAATCACTGAGCCATTATACGCACCTCTTAAAACTTCATAACTTAAGATTCTCTGACTGACAGATCAGATAACTTAATAACTACCTCTGTGACAGAAGCTTAACACTTATCTATGGGCCTCATATCACTAAAATCAATGCCCTCATTGTTGGTAGAAACTAGGGACCAGTATTAAGACCTGTTCTATTTTCATAATTTATTGACTACCTGCCAAAATATTTTCCTGCAGTAAGGGTAACAACCCAATGAAAGAGGTTAGGAAAGTCCTCCTGCAGAGTCCTTTGATCTTCTGAGTAAATTCCAACAAACCAAATCTGCTCAGAAAATCCAAGGGAGCTATGGAAGCACTTTACTAAACTATTCTACTGTGTAGAAAATAACAGTCAAGAAATCTAAAAAAATACAATTCTGTTTTTCTGGAACTCCTCAAAGGTGTTGTGAGATCTCTATTCTTAGAATACATGACTCACTAAGTAATCCAGTCTATAGGTTTGTGGCTTAATCCCTCCCTTACCTTTAACATACATGAGGAACTATGTGCTGATAAGGTATTGAAACAACTTTATGTATGCTATAATTTTTCTAATCTTTCTTTTTAATCTTGAAGAATGACTAGGCCATGTATATTGAATTCACCATGCTGGGAGTTTCCTAATTGAACTGATAAAGCTTTTAAGGGAAGACTCAAGAACAGTCTGTCAAGAGGCTTTTGCTGGTTGGTTCAGTGGCAGTGACACCAGCATAGTATGCTGGCAGTCCTGGGTACGAATCTAATATGACAGGTAACTTTGTCCTTTCATTTGTATGATTCTAACAGTGCCTAAGTATAGGGCTTTCATTATATTTTCTGTGTGTATGTGTGTGTGTGTGTGTGTGTGTGTGTGTGTGTGTGTGTGTGTGTGTGTGTGTGTGTGTGTGTGTGTGTGTGTGTGTGTGTGTGTGTGTGTGTGTGTGTGTGTGTGTGTGTGTGTGTGTGTGTGTGTGTGTGTAGTTTGACCTTAATCACCATGCTGGGGAATTCCTGGCTAAAATGATAAAGTTCTTAAGGGAAAACTCAGCAGCTGTCTACCCAGAGGCTCTTGATAGTCTAACAGCAATGACACCTGCATGGTATGCTAGAGATCTTGGGTTCAAGACCCAGATGAGAGCTAACCTTGTCATTTTACTTATTTGAGTCCAATAGTGCCTATGTAGAGGGCTTTTTCTGGATATGCAAGTGTGTGTGTGTGTGTGTGTGTGTGTGTGTGTGTGTGTGTGTGTGTGTGTGTGTAATGTTACCATAGACACCATGCTGAGCATTTCCTAGCTGGAAGGATAAAGTGCTCAAGGGAAGATTTGACACCTGTTTGTCCAAAGGCTGTTGTTGGTACAGCTGCAGTGACATCAACATAGTATGTTGGAGGTCTTGGGCTGAATTCCCAAATGAGAGCTAGCATTGTCCTTTCATTTCTGTGACTATAAATTTTAAACTGTGAATCCATGAATATTGCCCTGTTCTGACCCAGAGAACAGATACAGTCCTAGCCCATTATGCCTTAAAATGTACCATCACAATAATTATAAATTAAAAGGGCCTTTTTTCAAAGTTTCTTATTGTTCTCTTTTACGGTCATTTATCATTTCCTTGTGAGAGTATCAACCCAAAGATATCCAGATTTGAAAACTAAATAAGATATTTAAATGGCAAAACACATCCTGGTGGCAAACTGTTATTTATATTAACTGCAGAGGAGTGTGGTATTCCCACTTTCACCAAACACCAGGCCACATTTAGTATACATAGATAATACAATCTGACATTTTCTTGCATTGTGAGACAATCACATGTTCACTACCTCAAAATTACTCTAACAGTTGTATTTTCTAAATTTGTGTTTGTACTCTCAATTAGAATCATGTTCATATACACATAAATTGACACTGTCCTTTTGATTACAGTCTCATTCTGAAACAAACTACCATGTTTGACACCAACAGTAAACCTAAAAATCTCTCAAGACACTGGAAAAAATTCAAAATCCATCCATTCCAAATTGTTTCCTTCATGATGCATAGATAGACTGATGGATTATATTTGTAGTGTTCTGGTCATGAGGCCATCAAGGAACATAGGCTCACTTATATAAAGTCAGTATTTTCTTTCTCCCATCCAATCTGAGTACCTTTTATATTTGAATTAGTTATCACATGTTCTTATTTCTGTAAGAGGTCTATTCCATAGTTTGAGAACTACCTGGTTGCCAGAATTATCCTTCTTTCATGTTATGTTAAATTGAACATAGCATTTGGTGGTACTAAGTATGTGTATTCTCTGATTTCATCATTACATATACTAAATAATAGGTAAGGTTTTCTATGAATAAAGTGACAGTTAATGCTGAACAGGCTTATTTTAGTGTTTTGCTACAGTCCAAATGAGAAAAGTGGGGGTATGGGGGGATTTTCTTAATATTTTTTTCGGCACCTTCTCCAATGAATTTGCATCTGTTTCAGTATATGCACAAAGCTTAGTTATACTCAAGAAATGGACATATGGCCCCAGAGAAAGTGAATAATATGCTTGACATCTTAAGGCCACAGACTTATAAAGCAGATTAACATGTGTTAGTGTGCTCTGATCTTTTTATTTAAAGTGTTATTGTTAAAATAACAATTGTTGTTAATGAAGATCTTTCATATATGAAACTTTCTAGGGCTTTGTTGTTCAGAAATACAGGCTTCTCAAGTTTGTATTTCTCCAAGATCTTTACCTCATATTAACTGGTACTAAAGTTGAGTCTTAAGTCTTTGGCCCATGAGTGGATATTCTCAAAATATCTGTCTAATTCCTGATGTTTTATCTTGACATGAAAATATGAGACTACTAACTTTGCAATCTTTAGAATATTTTGAGAGCCAGTATCCTGATATATTAGAAACAGAAGTAAATATATATTAGCTAGGGCATACTGGGTAAATTACAAGTCCTTCTAGGGCACCTTTTCCTCAGGATATTTGCTCATGCCTATTGCACACTGAGTTTTATCATGGTGCTCATTAGTAGCTACTGAGTTATGTATAGATTAATATGTTACTGAATAAAGGATGCAACTAGGTCTCCATGAGTTTTGATATCAAAGTCTTTAGCAAGATCAAAATAAACCACCATAACTAAAACCCCTTGGTTAAGTGCAGAGCACATGAGAACATAGAAATTCATTTGGGGTATAACATTTGACCTTCCAGTCAAAAATCTACTGTGAGCTATATGAATACTAGGCAAGTCTCTACTTGTCTACTTCAATAGATTTAAACTGCGGTGCTCAAAGCATTTGCCTAGGATGCAGTTCAAGTTTATAGGTCTATACTTTTAAACTCCTTATGTCCCTTCAAGTTTATGAATAGGAAAAGCAATTGCGTCATGCCTTTATGCTAGTCCTAAAATCCGGTCTTATCAAAAAGTGTTAAGCATTTCCAGTAATGGGTTAACTAAATGATTCCAAATAAATTATTCTAACATATTATCTGGGTCATAATAGCTGACCTTATATGAGTGGTCAGAAAGCTTCTGTTAAATCATGGAAAGTTAAACCACAATGTGCCCTGACTAAAAATAAACTGAAGAACCAAAACTTGTGAGGCAGCACTCGTTATCACTGCACTTCTGCGCTTCATCTATAAAATGATTCCATGAAATTCTTACGCAAGTTATAATGTGATAATCTCGTTACATCACATGAGCATTATCCACCTCAGAATAGTCACTTATATTTTCTGTAAACCTTAGTTTCATTAATTATGCCTGTATTATAGTAGCAATGATCATAAAAGTTATACTCTATCATCATATAACGCAGTGTTAATTTACCTGCATTTTTTTTGTCTGTTTTAAATGCAGAGGACAAGTTGTGAACAAATTTACAATAAGTTAGTTCAGACGCACTCCTAAATGTCTTGACCTGCATAACCTCCTTCACTTTTATATATCAGGTGCTGTAATATAGTGCGCATCTGAGAGATCTACCATCTAGAAATTAACAGCTCTTTCCTACATAAAAGTATTCAGTCGGTTCCCATATAAAATTCAAAATAAAGATTACATTTTCCCTTAACTCTTAGAAAACTGTGGTTATTTAAGAATTTTCAGTTTATGATCACAGTATTCTCTAGAAAGCACATCTGAATTCGTTAAAGACAGTTAATTAAAAGTAGTCAGTTTTGTTGCTAGGTACCCAACCATAAATCCCCCAGCTGCTGTGTGTTATTCTTTATGCTGATTGCAATAAGCATAAATATAACAAAGCAAGTGACAAGGAGAAACCTTATATGTTCCAATGAAAAAGGAAAGGGGCAGATAAGTGGGTGTTGTTACATTCTACTTGTAGAACAATTATTGCCCCGGTATCATTTCAGATAAACAGCTAAGACACAAGAAGATAAACCAGTGAGAAATACTAAGAAAAGTATAAGTTCCATGTATGCTGGCATTTACAATCTTCACCCCCTGCAGTTAGACATTTTATTTATTTATTTATAATTTGTTTGCCAGGATAGTCCAGTGGGCCATGAGGAGCCCATTTTCAATGGAGTCCTGGGGAGACATAGGTGCTGTAAAGCAAGTGTTACCTATGCCCTTTTAGAAGAGGATGCTTAACATGGCAGAGTGAAAATGTCATGTTTGTCTTAACATGACCATCAGTTTTGACCAGCCAGAAAGTGGGTGACTGGTCCTGTGCCTTTGTTATGAAGGCTAACAACTGGTGGGCCTATAAAATGGATATAGTTTTGAGTGGAAGGAAAAGACACATTTAGAAGGAACAAAAGTTTTGATATGATTTTTTGTAGACTTCATTATGACAGCATCTGATGGCATCCGATGATAATCAAGCCAAGGACTACCTACAAGAAGGTGGAATTGCATAACTTAGATTCCAACAAATGTGAACACTGAAGTAAGAGTTCAAAGTAAGTACTGCCAATTTTGTCACTCATTTTAGCACATTTAAAGTATTTGTTCAGGAGGGCTTCAACCCTGCACCTGCAACAGGCCTGTTGTTTATATATACTAACCCCAAGATTGATTTACCTTGGAGTAGAGTGAATATCCCTAAATTCTGTACTCTAATTTACTACATGCTCCAAATACTTGCATTTGCAATCTTGATTTTCTGAGGATTACAAATATTTTACTTACAGTGTCAAAAGGTACTCCAGGCAGAGTCCATAACTGAGAGAATGTATAAATGGACTAAGTTATTAACTCAGCACAATACAGCCCTCTCTCTCACCCTATGAGTGTTAAACTCTATTTTATGGTTACTGTATAACAATGACCGATGGTAGTAAATATAGTGACTGGCTATGTGATAGGTATTGGAATGAGCTTCAGATGTCTGCCTGTCTGTTACATACAAACTTACTCCTTTAGTCAATCATCAATGCAGGTATAGACAAAGTATCTACAGTGTAGGTGGCATAACTGTGCCTATACATCATAGGCACACTTCCCCATGCTGTATAGTTGTACTGCGCAGTCTGAGACACTCTCTGTTATTCCCTTTGTTTCTTGTCACACTAATATACTACTGTTGTCTTTCACAAAGGTCATTTGTGCTCTATATTCCATTATGCTCCAGTCCGGTATGTACATTTTGTCTTCTGCTCTAGTCACTACGCTACAAGGACAAGTATGATTCCATCACAGTCCATGTAAGTGTAAATGACCCAAGATGTACCTGTACCCTGTACTATATGAAGAAAGAAATTATGGAGCTTTTAGACTATGTGTCTTAGGCTGGTATAAGCCTAGCACTGAGCTTTATATTACTATCACCAAGGATGATGCCACAATATGAGAAAACATTATTGATGTCAACATCTGCAGTCTTGCTCATATCATTCTAAAGGGATCTAATATTATAATAATAATAATAATAATAAATAATAATATTTGTCAGCTTGGGAGGACATGGTCAACAGGCTACATTGCTTTGCCAAGGAAGGTCTGAAACTTTCTCCTTTAAACTTTCAACTGCTGGCTAAAACCTTTTATACCCCCATAGTCCATGTTTTGGGCAATGTCAAATTGACAAACCTACTGGCATAGCAAAATCAACTGAACTGAACCTCAAAGTGTTACTGCTCAATGCCAGGAGCCTAAATAGCTCTCCTCACCAGAGACAGATCCAGCACTAGGCAACAAAGGTGACTGCCGAGGGCACCATAGCTATGGGAGGCACACTGGCCAGAAGGCCAAGTTCACACAATGCTCCACCTTACTCAGACAGCAAAGCCAAGACCAAATAGCAATAGCAGTACTCCAAATTAAACTGCTCAGTATGATGCTGCAAAGTTTACAAACACGATTTATTTAACATATAAGCTTTAAGTGTGCAAAGTAATCATACACTTTTCGTCAGGGCTCCTGCCCCAACTTCTTCAGAAACAGCAACTAACATTTACAATACACTTTTATATATGTAACCCCTCCCCCCATCAACAGTACAATTAATCAATTAATTACATTTTATTTTTTGGAGTACTGCTATTGCTATTTGGTCTTGGCTTTGCTGTCTGAGTAAGGTGGAGCGTTGTGTGAAAAAGTTTGTCGGTACACTGGCCAGAAGGCTTCAACATTTAAGTTGGCGTCTTCTCCTTTAATGAGAATTGTGCACACCACTCTGGATATAGAATCATTCCACAGTTGCGCACAGAATTTAAACTAGTGGTTGCATTGAGAAACTAAGTAAATATGTGTGTGTAATTTAAACTAGCTGCTCTGTTTGTTTCTGTATGACAGAAATTGTGTCTATGTGTATCTGTATGTGTATGCTTATGTGTATGTGTATGTGTGTGCATGGAATTTAAATTAGCCATTCTGTTCATATGAGAGATAAAATGTGTGTGTTTGTGTGTGTGTGTGTGTGTGTGTGTGTGTGTGTGTGTGTGTGTGTGTGTGTGTGTGTGTGTGTGTGTGTTTAACATACCTCTCAACTGTCTAGATTTAGCCTCATAGTTTTGGTCTGTTTTTCATAAAATTTGTGTTGGTTGCATTGAGAAATTAAGGAAATATGTGTGTGTAATTGAAACTAGCCATAATGTCTGTTTCTGTATGAGAGAAATTGTGTCTATGTTTTTGTGTATGTGTATGTTTATGTGTATGTGTATGCATGTGCATGTAATTTAAATTAGTCATTCCCCCGGATTCACTAATCCTCCATGCAGGACTACTCTAGTCCTGCATGGAAGCTCCAGTCTAAGAGGAGGATGGCAGCGCGCCATGCATATTAAGGAAGGCACACTGCCTGAACACCTAATGCTACATGGATCGTGGAGTGGACGAGTGCAGGGGGCATGGCTGAAAGCAGAGCTCTCAGAATAAACATGCCCCTGCAAAGTAGAACAGAAGAATGTGTACATAAAAGAGCGAGACCACTCATAAGTGTCTGCATATCCCCACCAACAGTCCCCATGTGTTCAACAGCAACAGTACACTGAAAAAATACGAAGAAACTTCTGTAGTAATGTATTTAAAACTCCAAGTACAGCCAACCATAGGTGCGCGGGTCTGTCCATCGCTTAGCTACGGGTAAAGCAGGATGAAAGGCTGAAGAGGATAACAAGGAAGATATAGCAAATGAACAGCACAGCAATAGCGTAGTGGTCAGAGCATCCGCCTAAGGAGGAGGCATTCCCGGCTCGAGTCCCGCTGCAGCACATACCATTTTCCATGTGTAATCTGTATACGAACAATTATGTACATTTTATTGCTGTAGAACCTATCAAATAACAATTAAATGTGAACTGGAGTACTGCATGAAATGCACATGTGAAAAGTCAATACCATAATGAATAAGTCAGCAATAAGCAGGCGTAAGCACAGATAAGTAGTAGTAAGCATATTTAAGCAATAGTAAATGTGTGCAAGTGCATATGGGTGGGGTGAAGCATCGCCGACACAGATCAAGCAAAGGAGACGCTAACTGCATGTAACACACTGTGACTGGAAGTCAGCAGTGCTAACCTCTGCACAAACCCACTCACAACCGCTTGAAAGTGCCACACACCATATCAAATGGCTGGTGTCATGTGTGGGTCTGTGTACACTAACTGAGTCAGTCGTAGGTATCGCAAAGTGTACGTGGCACTCAAGGTTGGCTGGTATGCACACGAAACACAGTACCCAGCAATACCAGTCAACATTACCGGATATGTAGCTAAAGAATTAGAGGTATATGTGTTTGTATGAATTCCCATGTCTATATATATACCGCCCCTCTCTGTAGTACAAAGGTATACATACATAGATAGACATATAAATAAATACCCACAAATACAGATATACATATGCAGACACCCATAAATCCACATGTCGTTAGATCTATATACAACAATATATATATATATATATATATATATATGGTTCCCTATTAGAAGCCTGAAACACTATAAGCCTGAAAGTCAAAATCCTGAAAACTATAGACTGAAAATGCAAAATCTCGAAAGTGCAAAATCCCGAAAGTCAAAATCCTGAAAACACAAAATGGACATACTGACGTCAGTGTGGCTTTGCTATTATTAGCCCTGTGGTGTTAGGTCATGCGTTGGGTCCAGGTAAGTGTGCGGTTGGTTTTATGTTAGGGTTAGGGGCGGTTTAAGTGAGTTAGGGTTAGAGGCAGGTTAGGCATGTATGCAATAGTGACAAATATTGGGGTTAGGCGGTTTAAGTGAGTTAGGGTTAGGCGGGTCAGGTGAGTGTGCGATAGTGATGGACCTTAGGGTTAGGGTTAGGGTCAGGGTCAGTTGGTAGATATTAGTGTCTTTATAGTGACATATTAGCATTATTTGTGTTTTCAGGATTTTGACTTTCGGATTTTGCACTTAGATTTTGCATTTTCAGTCTATAGTTTTCAGGATTTTGACTTTCAGGCTTATATTGTTTCAGGCTTCTAATAGGGAACCATATATATATATATATATATATATATATATATATATATATATATATATATATATATATATGTGTTTGTGTGTGTGTGTGTGTGTGCAGGTATATATATATATATATATATATATATATATATATATATATATATGTGTGTATATATATATCTATGTGTGTGCGTGTGTGTGTGCGTAGATATACACAGATATATACCTATAATAAGATACAGCACCCAAGAATGACATATGTTCACAGGCCATGCCAATGGAGGTGAGGGGCCCAGAAGAGAAACGTGTAACACTTAGCATGAACTGCCTCCCCACAGCCGGACAGAGAAAACATACAAACAAACCTGCAAACAATGTAAACAATCCACTGCTCCCCAGACCACAGGCAGGATACAACCGTTAGGGGGACACAGTGGACCCATGAAGTGTAATCTTGGAACAGAGACAGAGCATCCCTTGCGGGACACCCCAAGAATTGTCTTGTTATAGGAGGAATCCCATGTGACGACCAATCAGGGCGGGGTATGTACATACCCGGAATACAAAGGTGGGAAAGCCTGATGTCCCATGGATTGAGACAACATACGAGATGGGTCCGGGAAGTGGAGAGTGGGCAGTGTGTAATGGTGTGTTCAGACCCATCCTGCACCAAGAATAAGGATGAGTGCTGTAGAGGAGGTGCGGGTGGGGGAACTATGGGTAAGTAATTATAGCTCTAGGCATGCAGGTGTTTGCAGAAGTGGGTCTATACGGACAGCCTCAGGGAGGTAAGCAATAGTGTTCATTGGGCAGAGGCACCACCCAACGAGCAGCCACACCCGCTACAAGTCCCACTGCAGCACAGTCTATTTTACATGGCAAAGAACAGAATAACCAGATGTAGATGTAAATATGTAGAGGTATGTATGTATATCTAGCCATCGCTACATGGAGATATACCTCTCCCTCTCCGTAGTACAAATGTATACATACAGAGACAGAATACATATAAATACCCACATATAGATATATACATATGAAGACACACCCTCCCCCAGCTAGACCGGTGAAACATACAAACACACAATAAAAGTAAACACACCACTGCTTCCCGGACTACAGGCAGGATGCTACCAGTGGGAGAGACCCGCCAAGTCTAATCTCAAAACAAAGACATGAATGTCCCTTGTGGGACACCCAAAATAATCAATGATTTTTTGGGCTTCCTGCCATTACACCAATGTCCAACAGCAGGCCACGCATGTTCCCGTCTGCAAGGTAGGGGAAGCCTGATGATCCATGGGGCGAGACAACATACATGATGGTTCCAGAGAAGTGGGTAGTGTATACTGGTGTGGCCAGACCAGACCTGCACCTGGAGTAAAGAAGAGTGCCGAAGAGGATGTGCATTTTGGGAACAATCGTTATGAAATTATGGGCCTAGCTGTGCAGGTGCTGGCTGGAGTGGTTCTATGTGGTCCGCCCCAGGGATGTAAGCAATAGTGTGCATTGGCCAGAGCTGCTGCCCAATGGGCAGCCACTCCCGCTATGAATCCCATTGCAGCACAGTCTATTGTACATGGCATAGATGAAAAAATGTAGAGGTGTGTGTGTGTGTGTGTGTGTGTGTGTGTGTGTGTGTGTGTGTGTGTGTGTGTGTGTGTGTGTGTGTGTGTGTGTATATATACCCATACCTACATAGAGTTATACCTCTCCCCCTCCGTAGTACAAATGTATACATACAGAGACAGAATATAATTAAATGCCCACATATAGATATATACATATGCAGACACCCATACATCCATATGTCATTAGATATATCTATATATACATATATATATATATATATATATATATATATATATATATATATATATATATATATATATAGATATATATATATATATATATATATATATATATATATATATATATATATATATAAAAATATATATGTATGCATGCATATATATATATATATATATATATATATATATATATATATATATATATGTGTAATCATACACATATATATAGCTAGAATATGATACAGCAGTTAAGAATTACATATGTTCACAGGCCGTGCCAATGGGGTGAAGGGTTCAATCAACAAACGTGTAACACGTAGCATCAACACCCCCCTCCCCAGCTAGACAGGTGAAACATACAAACACACAATACAAGTAAACACACCACTGCTTCCCAGACTACAGGAAGGATACTACCAGTGAGAGAGACCTGCCAAGCTTAATCTTGAAACAAAGACATCAATGTCCCTTGTGGGACACCCCAAAAATTGATGATGATCGGAGTCAGTCCCTGTAACAATTTATCTAACCAGGCCGTGTACGTACACGGACTACTAGGTTGGGCAAGCCTGATGACCCATGGATCGAGACAATGTATGACATGGGTCCTGAGACATGGAGAGTGGGCAGTGTGTAGTGGTGTGGTTAGACCCCACCTGCACCCACAGTAAGGATGAGTGCTGTAGAAGAGGGGCAGGTGGGGAAACTATGGGTATGCAATTGTGGGCCTAGGCGTGCAGGTGTTGGCTGGTGCAGTTGTATTCAGACCACCCTGGGGATGTAAGTAATATTGCGAATTGGGCAGAGCTTCCACCCATACCTCTCAACCTCTTAGAACAAAACCTCTGGACAGAACCTAAACTGTTGTGGGGTCAAATAGGAACAGAAATTAAATATTCCACTTACAACCTTAGAAAGCTGATAGAATAATAGGTTATGCATTAGCATGACTGTTCTGAAGGATGTGGAGTCTTAAACTCAAATACTTGTCTTTATTTAATGACTTCAGTTCCCAGGTATTTGACAGACAGGTGCAGATTGTAAGAGGAACACACCAAAATTATGAAGCAAAACTCTGGACAGTCTGTGGAAACTATACAGTCGACAGGTATGTTTCGCCTAATGGGCAGCCATTCCCGATATGGGTCCCACCGCAGCACAGTCCAGTTTACATGGCAAAGAATGGTATAACCATATGTGTTGTTTCATAACCCACTACGCAGCATCCCACTGTAGGCATGTAAGCCAATCTAATTGGCATCACAAGGTATTATTGTAGTCCTCACCCCCACCCAAGGGTGTGAGTGTCCAACTCAAACACCAAATGCAGTGTGTATGCACGGCTGTTGTCGTAGATGACATGGCCAGCTGTGGACCTTCTCTGCAGCCATTCTGCACATCTCTGGATAATTCCCTTACTAACTCCCCCCTTTGTGCCCATGCACACCACTTACCTATCAGCCCCTGTTCCATTTCTATTAATGTTTAAGGATACACGTAGGTGACACCCTCTTTCCACACTATATTGCCAGTATCTGGAACCACCAACCCACATGTAGTATCTCAGCTGTCCCACAGGACACATGTAAATAACACATGAAGGAACACCACAAGCACACTTGGATCAGCACAGGCTCACCACCTTGTGAAACCCTCCCCCCAACTCACACTCTATACCACTACATCAACTAGTGAAACCGATACCACTTGACCTGCCTCGCATACAAATCCTACCATCTGACAAACCTTCCCCATTGCTCCCCATCTAATTATTTCTACAGGCTACTATACAGTAACAATGTCACCCCCCACTACCTACCTACCTACTCCTTCACTATTTCCCTCTACTGTACCACACAGGTATGAAATAACTACACCTACCCTGAATACCCGCATGTAACCTATCCAGTCCTGTTAAACAGGAATCCAACTTCACCTTAAACTGACCCTTGTCAACAGTTATACCTGACATGTAAACTTGACCTAAGTATGGATAATACCGACATGTTAACGTAAACTAAGCATGAAGAATGGGGGACATAGCTATGTTACGTCAGTTACCCTCTATGAATGTGAACACCCCAGTATTAACTGGAATAAGTAGCTGGGGTCAATATGGAGCTCTACTCCCCGGGCCACTGCTGACAATGGACAAGCATGCAGTCAGATTGTCCTGGTTGACAAATGTGAACTAAATAGACAAAGTTGTGCATGTGTATGCGGGACCAAGCGGGTGTAAGCCTGTTTGGCCACCGGCATGCAATTACTACTCTGGTGAAGCAATGTAGAGTCTAACTCAGTGCAAGACGCCGCAACCAGAGATCAGCAATGCTGTGCTTCGCAAACCAGCAAATACCCACCTAGAAATGTTCTACAGTGCCTTAGTCACTCTGTAGCCAACAGCTATTGTTGTGGCCATTAAGAAAATAATTTGCACTACCAGGTTGCAAACCCCCGACCCTGCACACTATAGTCGACGTGAGTTCCACTAAGCCATGGCGGATACACATTCAGCTGCTGTGATCACAAACACATCATCCAGCACAGTCATCCAACAGTATAGGAAATGTATATAAGTGTGTAGATTAATACCAGCACGTGTCCATTGCTCAACCACAGTATTATGAGCAGTCTATGTGCATCCCAGAACAGTGCCTGTCCAATTATACTGTGAGAATAGTAGTCCTGCATAATACCGAAGGGAATGATGATGTATGGTGCACACCGTGGGTGCGTGTGAGTGTGCTTCATGCACAGTATGTCACACCTGGGACGTTGGTTCCGTGGAACCGGGAAATGAGGCTGGCCAAGTGTGTGAGCAAACCGCTGCTAGACAAAACCCTGGCAGGATGCTACCAGTGGGAGAAACAGTGTAGACCAGCTAAGTCTACTCTTGACACAACAACAGGTCCATTCCTGGTGGGATGAATCAACAGTTGTGGGTCACATTGATGTCTCCACCAGTATCGGAGGAGGACCAAGGGAAGACTGGTACATACGTGGACTAAACGGATGAAGACCCTGCAGATGCTTGGTTCGGGACAGTATATTGGAGGAGTACTGAGACATGCAAACAGGGAAATGTGTGGAGGTGTGATATGGCAGAGCTAGCAACTGGGGAATGGATGGATGTTGTGTACGTGGAGCTCAGGGGCCGAGGGAGGGGAACATGGGTATGTCATTATGGTAGACATATGCAAATGAAGCAGAACAGCAATAGTGTAGTGGGCAGAGTATCCGACTAACGCGCACGCATTCCCGGTTAGAGTCCCACTGCAGCACATTCTATTTTCCATGTGAAATCCGTATGTTAACATCATTGTGCTATATAACCACTAAATAACATTTATATTTGCACAGGAGTACTGCCTTAAATGCACATGTGAACTGTCATAATGACTAAAACACTAGTAAGCAGGTGTAAGTGCAAAACAGCAGTAGTAAGCATGGATAAGTAGTTGTAAGCGTGTGTACGTGTATTTGAGAGGGGGTAAAAATTGCCTATATAGATTGTGCTAAGTAGATGCTAGCTGAGTATAAGGAAACACAACCAGAGGTTAGCATTGCTTACCTCTGCGCAAACCCGTGCAGACCCGTGTACAACTGCTCAAATGTCCCTTACACACTCTGTATCCAACAGCCAGTGTTCTGCCCAGCAACAAAATATACAATCTTAGCAAGGACCAATCCCAGGACCCTGCACATCATACAGTACCTGATTTACCAGTAAACCATGGCAGATGTACATACCCACTAATTTCACATACGTATCATCCAGCACAATCAGTCATCAGCACAGGAAATGTAGTAATATCACACCACACAACTCTTAATGCATGAATCCAGGACATAGTGCACCATAATGTGGGTACAGATAGGGATATCTGTCATATATTACTCTAATACACTTAAAACATTGCAAGGTACAGAGTTATATGTAGTAGAATACATATATTGAAGGAAATGATATGTCTGAAACACGTGCGTGTCGGCACGAATGGCTGACCTCAGCCCTAAAGTCGTCCATGTCAATTGCCAAGAGAATGAGGTACAAGCCACACATATAAGCCAAACATGCATGGACATATGGACAGATATACATCTGTAAATGTAGACAGATAGACACATATAGGTATATATATATATATATATATATATATATATATATATATATATATATGTGTGTGTGTGTATGTATGAATCACAAATAACAGCTTCAGATCCACCAATAAGTGCTTCACCACTTGTCAGCAAGTAACAGATTTATTGCAGCAAAGTTTACAATGAATAGTGATCAGTAAAATATAACAGTAAACAGGTTAAGCGCTTTCACCCAAACATTTGGGCTTCAGCAGAACAATTCATAATACACATATTCATCATTATATACGTATTTTGGTGCCAAAACTTGCTTAAACTATTAAACACATTTAAAGTGGCAATGTCCTTTAAACTGATGTTTAAAGCCGTAAATAAACAAAACAACATCACCTTATTAATTCTATAAAGGCTATAATAATATATATATATATATATATATATATATATATATATATATATATATATATATATATATATATATATATATACAAAACAACAAATATGAATATGAAAAAATATATAGAAATATAAAAATATATATAAAAAAATGTATAACTCGTAGTTCTATAGTAAATATTCAATAGTATTATACATAAAAATCGACAGCTATAAATAGTACTTTACTTACAAATAAATAGTACTATACTTAAAAATTGTGCCCACTGCCTGTAAAATGTATAAAATATAGTATATTAATGAGTGGGCCACCCAGATAAAGTTAAGTATAATGTTTTCAAAGGACAGTGCATTGGAGCTGTACGGATGACCTCTGAATATGAAAATATGATAGAAGAGTTGAATTTTATAATGAATTTATTTCAACAAAGAGGCTATCCCCAAAATATGATGACAAATGTAGTACAATATATCATTCAGGAATGGGACATAAAATATAAGCCATTATTAGGATCTGATATAGAGGCATTATTGAAACAGAATATTGAATACAATAATAATAATAGCATGACAGGCCCTTTCCAAAGATCTTGTATTATACAATACAATCTGGCTGCTATTGAAGTAAAAACTTGATGTACAAATATTGGTTTTTGATTATGGGTGATAGTACCTTGAAAGAAATTATGGGCACCACACCCAATTTTATTTATAAAATGGGACGAAACATAAAACAGTACGTAGAATGTTACCATGGAGGGGTTACGAACACTAAGAGAGGATACAAAGCACACAGTATGAAATGTGGAGCTTATAATCAATGTAGTTACATATTGGAAAAGGATAAAATAACATTAGAGAATGGGCATAAGACAATAGTAAGATTTAAAACAGGAAATTGTAATACCAAAATGATTATATATATGGCAAAGTGCAATATTTGTTCTAGTTACTATGTAGGTAAAACGGAAAGGTGTTTTAAAAAGAGAATCTATGATCACACCTATAGTATTAGAACAAAAGGCACTACTAACGTGCTATATAGACATATTGAGAAGAATGATGACACCCATCAGTTTAAATTTGCCATTTTGGATATTATTAAAATGGACCCTAGAGGGGGTGACAACAAAATTTTATTAAACTATAAGGAAGTATGGTGGCAAATATATTTGGATGCAACTACACCACCTGGACTTAATGATTATATCCCATTGAAACCCATATTGGAAATATTACAATAAGAATACTATAATTGCAATAGGTCAGTATTAGCTTTTCATTAGGTACACAACTAAGGATAAAGATATGTGATGTACATATAATGCCATGTAGGAAATATATACATTTACTATTAAAGTATTATAAACAGTGGAGTAGGTCTTAGTACATAGTTTTTACACATTTTGTTATATATAGTATATTTGATTAGATAGTATTATAGATGTATGGCCCACTCATTAATATACTATATTTTATACATTTTACAGTCAGTGGGCATGATTTTTAAGTATAGTACTATTTATTTGTAAGTAAAGTACAATTTATAGCTATCGATTTTTATGTATAATACTATTGAATATTTAGTATAGAACTACGAATTATACATTTTTTATATATATTTTTTATATTTGTATATATTTTTTCATATTCATATTTGTTGTTTTGTATATATATATATATATATATATATACATATATATATATATATATATATATATATATATATATATATATATATATATATATATAGATATGTTTTATTATAGCCTTTATAGAATTAATAAGGTGATGCCGTTTTGTTTATTTACGGCTTTAAACATCAGTTTAAAGGACATTGCCGCTTTAAATGTGTTTAATAGTTTAAGCAAGTTTTGGTACCAAAATACGTATATAGTGATGAAGACATGTATTATGAATTGTTCTGATGAAGCCCAAATGTTTTGGGTGAAAGTGCTTAACCTGTTTACTGTTATATTTTACTGATCACTATTTGTTGTAAGCTTTGCTGCAATAAATCTGTTACTTGCTGACAAGTCGTGAAACACTTATTGGTGGATCCGAAGCTGTTTTTTCGTTCTGGTATATTTCTGCATTGGAATTATTCTGTTGTTGCTCTTTCAGCTATGGACAACACCAGTGCAGTACCATCTAAGGAATTGGGAGCTGAGAAAGATAATCTTTCTAGCTTATGAGACGAGATAACGCAGCTTAAAAGTGAATTAAGTAAACTTGTTGAATTAGTTCACAACTTATATAACAATGACTGTGTCGAGAAACACGCCCACCCATCTAGTGATATCGAGAATTCCAGGATTCCAGATACTCCTGGTAAAACTAACAAGGATACCAACAACTGTGGTAACCCACCATTGGGGGTGAACTCTATCGCAAAAGGCATCATTTCACACAACAGAGAGGCTAACACTTTTACCGAGGAGAGGGAAGCTAACAATGACAGTTTTATCCTACCTAACGGGCAGGGTACTTGTCATAGAGGCAGTCCGAAGGGACGGAGTAATGTATTGGATATTACTGATCCTTTGAACAGCAGTAAGATCAATTTAACAGACTTTACTTTTGATTTTTCTATATACGATGTGGATGAAGAGGCCAAACGTACTGGAGCTAAGCTGAAAAGAACGTTACCACTTAAAACATACTCTTCAGTGACTGGTAACATTACACAACAGAATAAAGGTACTGTTATCACTAATACTCACTCTGGCTCTCAGTCAGAGTAGGATTTATCAATGAGGACAATCAATTTAATCAATGTTTAACTGTTAACTGTAACTTGGACAGTATGAAGTATAACCAAAATATTAAGTCTCCCGAAATAAATGATGTGGGGAGCTTAAAAAGTATGATATATTTATTGGGTAAAAAATTAAAAAGTATTAATGAGTTGAAAGTTGACAATGCTTATTTGCTTAAATGCATTGAATTGAAAATAGTACCAATGGGTTTGAGGTGTTTTAAACAACCCATGGGATTAGATTTAACAAACAATGGAATTAATGAATTTAATACATTTTTAATGAATGTGGCTACAATTTTATGTGATTGCTTATTACATTTAATGATGAGAAATTATGTAAGTTGTTACAGGAAACTGATAAATTAACTACTATGATAATCAATGACCTATTGTTTTTTGAATGGGAAAAATTGTACATCAAACAATATCAGTTGGCAGACAGATGGATTAATAATATTCGGGATAGAAAGTTTAAAAAAATACAAAGGGATGTTGATCATTACAAAAAGGACATGGCATACATATGGCCTAAAGAAAAAGAAAAGAATAAATATGATAATAAGAATAACAACCGACTACAAGGAGAATGGGATAGTCAGGATAGATCACGTCATTGTAGAGAACAAAATTTTCAGAAGGGCAATGTAGTGCAGGGACAACCATTTCAGAACAGGATGCACCAACAGTATTACCCCTCGAATATGACGAACAATCAGAAGTATTGGTGGTGGAACAAGTAGAGATAAAATCATCAGAAGTTGGTTATGAGACAAATTATATAGTAATTATGGACAATATATATACATGCAACAATTTTAGTATTTATAACTACTCTAATATTAACGTTTGTCACTCACACTTTGACTTGTTTACTAAGGGTATGAAATACATACCCAGTCCAAAATTTAACCTTGTTAATTGTATATGTGAGTTTAACAAATATATTAGGAAGGTTAATTTAGCCATTCTATTTAAGGATAAATCTCAGACATGTAATAATAAGAACATAAATTCTTTAGATGGTTTAAAAAAAGCAAGTACATATATTCCACCTAGTCATCCCATAGTAGATACTTATGATAAGAGTGTGACTAGAGAAATTTATCAAATGTACAATAAATTTAGACAAATCACACATATTAGTAATTTAACCAAGGAGGAAGAGAATATTTTGAAATATTTACAAAGGGACAATAACATTAGGGTGATGAAGCCCGACAAAAGGGGAGGGGTGGTCCTATATGATAACATCAAATATACAAAAAAGATGTATGATATTTTATACTATTCTGGAAATTATGAAACCAAATAATTGAATGAGATTAATATAGCCTACCAAAGAACTGACCCATATTTGAAAGAATATTTAATTGAAGGAAGAGTCACTAGTAATATATATTATTATTTAAAAGTTAAACATCCTAAATTAGCTACTTTGGTTGGTATACCTAAAGTACATAAGGACACTTCTAACCCACTGTTTAGACCTATAGTATCAGGAAGTAAATCTAAAACATTCCTGTTAGGTAAATATATTGATACCAAGTTAAAATACATATATAGTATTATACCTCATATGGTTAAAGGCTCGTGGGAATTTTTAAGTAAATTTCCCACTGATGCATGGAAAGAAGATGTTATTTTTGTCACTACTGATGTTGTAGATCGCTTTTCATGCATTCCCAAGCAAGAAGGCTTGGAAGCATTTAATAATAGTATTATTAAATATTCTAACTTTAACTGGGATGAAATATGTTTAATTATGGTGATGATGTCAATAGTATTAGATAACAACTACATATTTTTTGAAGGAGAGTATTTCAAGCAGACTAGGGGGTTGCTATGGGGGCAGCTTGTGCCCCTATTTATGCCAACCTAGTTATGCTGGATTGGGAAGACTCTAAACTATTTACCAGTATGTATTACAAATATATCAAATATTATTCCAGATTTCTGGATGATATATATATATACTGTGGGAAGGAGATTTGGATACTCTACAGTCTTTCATTCTATTTCTTAATAACAGCAGTGAGTATTTGAAATTTACTTTTGCTCACAGTTATGAAGGTGTGGCCTACCTAGATACCTATATTTACCAAAAGGGAGGTAAAGTAAAATCTAAAATACATCCAAAAAATAAATTCTCCAATAATTATTTGGAGTATGGTAGTTGCAACCGAGATAAAGTTAAGTATAATGTTTTCAAAGGACAGTGCATTCGAGCTGTACGGATGACCTCTAAATATGAAAATATGATAGAAGAGTTGAATTTTATAATTAATTTATTTCAACAAAGAGGCTATCCCCAAAATATAATGACAAATGTAGTGCAATATATCATTCAGGAATGGGACATAAAATATAAGCCATTATTAGGGTCTGATATAGAGGCATTATTGAAACAGAATATTGAATACAATAATAATAATAGCATGACAGGCCCTTACCAAAGATCTTGTATTATACAATACAATCTGGCTGCTATTGAAGTAAACAACTTGATGTACAAATATTGGTTTTTGATTATGGGTGATAGTACCTTGACAGAAATTATGGGCACCAAATCCAATTTTATTTATAAAATGGGACGAAACATAAAACAGTACGTAGAATGTTACCATGGAGGGGTTAGGAACACTAAGAGAGGATACAAAGCACACAGTATGAAATGTGGAGCTTATAATCAATGTAGTTACATATTGGAAAATGATAAAATAACATTAGAGAATGGGCATAAAACCATAGTAAGATTTAAAACAGGAAATTGTAATACCAAAATGATTATATATATATGGCAAAGTGCAATATTTGTTCTAGTTACTATGTAGGTAAAACGGAAAGATGTTTTAAAAAGAGAATCTATGATCACACCTATAGTATTAGAACAAAAGGCACTACTAACGTGCTATATAGACATATTGAGAAGAATGATGACACTCATCAGTTTAAATTTGCCATTTTGGATATTATTAAAATGGACCCTAGAGGGGGTGACAACAAAATTTTATTAAACTATGAGGAAGTATGGTGGCAAATATATTTGGATGCAACTACACCACCTGGACTTAATGATTATATCCCATTGAAACCCATATTGGAAATATTACAGTAAGAATACTATAATTGCAATAGGTCAGTATTAGCTTTTCATTAGGTACACAACTAAGGATAAAGATATGTGATGTACATATAATGCCAAGTAGGAAATGTATACATTTACTATTAAAGTATTATAAACAGTGGAGTAGGTCTTAGTATAGAGTTTTTACACATTTTGTTATATATAGTATATTTTATTAGATGGTATATATTATAGATGTATGGCCCACTCATTAATATACTATATTTTATACATTTTACAGTCAATGGGCATGATTTTTAAGTATAGTACTATTTATTTGTAAGTAAAGTACTATTTATAGCAATCAATTTTTATGTATTAATACTATTGAATATTTAGTATAGAACTACGAGTTATACATGTTTATTTATATATTTTTTTATATTTCTATGTATTTTTTCATATTCATATTTGTTTTTTTGTATATATATATATATATATATATATATATATATATATATATATATATATATGTTTTATTATAGCCTTTATTGAATTAATAAGGTGATGCAGTTTTGTTTATTTACGGCTTTAAACAGCAGTTTAAAGGACATTGCCGCTTTAAATGTGTTTAATAGTTTAAGCAAGTTTTGGTGCCAAAATAAGTATATAATGATGAAGATGTGTATTATGAATTGTTCTCATGAAGCCCAAATGTTTTGGGTGAAAGTGCTTAACCTGTTTACTGTTATATTTTACTGATCACTATTCGTTGTAAACTTTGCTGCAATAAATCTGTTACTTGCTGACAAGTGATGAAGCACTTATTGGTGGATCCAAAGCTGTTTTTTCGTTCTGGTATATTTCTACATTGGAATTATTCTGTTATGACGCACAAATAACCATAAAACAGCAATTGTACATAGATAGAAAAATATGTTCAGTGAATATATCCATATATATATATATATATATATATATATATATATATATATAGATATATATATATATATATATATATATATACACACATACATATATATATGTGTATATACAGGTAGACATGTGTATATGATTTCCACATGAGAATGGACTCCTGGCCCACTCCGTACAACATAACAGACCTTGAGCACAGTTAATGGGGGTGGGCACACAAATGAGGGACACCTGGTAATTACTGCTATGCAACCCCCCCCCTCCCAGCCCTAACGGATATGCTGTGCAGTCCAATATTCAACACATGCAGTACTTGACATCAGGACCCACCACAACACTGCTACAATGTTCCAACAGTAATCCATGTCACCTGTACATGTCAGGGCAGTATCTGTAGCATATCATGCAGAAAATCCATTGTACTGCAGGGAATGTACAATGTTGAAGGGGTACACATTACAACGGTACAGATATGTACACACATCTATACATTGACAATCATGTTCAGGTATAATTATCTCTCTCTCTCTCTCTCTATATATATATATATATATATATATATATATATATATATATATATAAGATACATGAGATATATGGGTACATACACATATACACAGAAAAAGGGTATTAGTAGCCATACATATGTAGAAGTAGTGTGGATGTACTGGGTGCAATGTATATCCCTCAGCCACAAGCACTGTAACTGGTACCTGTGACATGTGTAGTGTGGCAACCAGCCCCACAAAGGGAATACTTACATTACACATATACCAACTCACAATTCAAAGGACATGACACGACACACAGGCATGTATACACAGACAACCTTTATTTGTGTACCATACAATAATGTATGCCATTACTGATTGCACATAGATTTTGATGTATATAACTAGTGATGGATGGAAGGCCCACAATAAACAGTAGATGCAGACAGTGTGGATATATAACATACTATGGTGTCCAGGCCAAGCCCTTCAGTTCGTACAACAGTAGACAAAGGATTTGCCTGCAAGATAAGTAACAATCAACAATATCAGATGTAGTTCAGCAGCCTCCAATTACACCCTGTAGTCAAGCCCTAGGGGGACATTCATTACTTGTGGTAATGTTAATGTATCTGTTGCATATATGGACCCTGACCAACAAATGTTGTGGGAGTCCACATTATGACTGGGATGATAGCAGGAATACTAGAAGTAATTAATGATAGGCCATTACCTAACAACCCCTAATCGTATCACAGCCTGACAAAGCCTGCCATATATGTGGAAGACAAAGGCAGGAACACAGGGCCATACTTGCAATATTGCTGTCACACACCCTGGAACATGCTTGTGTTACAGGATGTGTTGCAACATACCTTTATGCATGAATAAGACATCAGGGACACAAATGGATATAGCCATGTACTGATAGCACGCAACACACACACTGCCAGTGTAATATCCAACACAGGACCTGTGTGGTGGACAGACAACACATGATTTGCACACCTCTGTCCAGCTAGAGGATAGACCCACAGTAGTGAGCTATGCAGACAGACTGCATTCCAAGGTAAACTAGTATGTACACAGATGACATTGACATCAGAGAATGCTGTTAGCATGCTATCATTGTAGTTGCAGGGTAAACATGCTGACCATTACCAGTCCCTGCCACAGGTGGGCAGGACTGGCACATCTGATAAGCTGTGTTCACAGCATGGGCCAGACACCCCAGGTAAAGTTCCACATGTCATTGTGCATGCATGTGGGAGGTGTGCACATCCTAGACACCATTCAAGTCATGGACTAGGGAACACATACATGCCAAGTGATGCACAGCATTGGCCACACACAATAGCCACCCAGGTGACTGGATGAGGGATGCAATACCCACCTGTGTCAGCAAATGCAGAAGCTACAGGCCTGAGCCACAATACAGACCATTGTCATGTGGCCTGATGCCAAGGTATACCCATCACCTACACTTCTATAGTCTACTCGCACTGTTGACCACCACGCACCCATGCAGACATGCACCCATGCATGTCCGAACTGGCACCCTGTGTGTTCATGTGTGTGTTGTATGGTGCGTATGTCCACATCCATATGCACTATACCCCCCAGGGCACAGTGAAGCAAGCTGCCTGATGTTTCCAGGTTGAGAGGCATGTATATCCCTTAAAAACTCTAGCTAAATATTGTAAAGAAACAGTTGAGGAGCCTGCTACATTATGAAATGAGATTTAAATGAAAAATCACAAAGACTTGTTGAACTGTCCTGTCTATGTAACAGAACAATGTAGGACAATGTAGGATGATAAGGATCTGGGGAACATTTAATTTTATGATATTTTGATCCATGATCTGTGACACGTCCTTTTTCCACTGTGAAATTTATTAAATTAAAATGACAAAAGAACTCTGTTAGGTTGAACTAATACTTGCTGATCCTTCATATTTTTTCCTGAACAAATGTTGTTATAATGTAATTTGATCTTTAATTTAGCAGCAGTTTCTTTATAAGCAAGTTTCATCCTGATTGTCTATATTTATTATTTTTTCTAGAAATCATTCAATAATAAATCTTTAAATATGGAACAACAGTGAATAATTGACCTGCATTCGTTTTTCAAGATGGCGGCATGCACATGCAGTGGGTTTATGCTCTCTTTTTGGTGCTTGTTTTCTGCGTTTTTTGTGTTCATATATATGTCATTTACTGTTACGTTCAGTCAGGCTGATCTTAGATACAGTCGTCAAGGTCTCTTGCATATAGGATTTCAGAACCCTCAGTCTGTTACAAGTGAATTCTTATCCTCATATGACATACCAGAGGAAATATAGCGGACTCTTCTTGGATTGTTGTCAGCCCAAGCAAAAGAGGAAGGTGGAAAAGACACAGGAAGCAAATGCATGGCCGCAGGTCTGGCCTACATGCTAGGCTGAGGAAATATCCTCACAAATCACCTCTTCCCAGCATATTTCTGCTAAGGCCAGATTTATGGCAAAAAAAATGGATGAACTTCAGTTACAGATTACTGAAAGCAAACTTGCAAGAGACTGTTGCATTTTATTATTTACAGAGACATGGCTACACTCATGTATACCAGATGCTGCCATTGAGCTGGCAGGCTGCACAGCTTTTTGGTGGGACAAGAATAAAGACTCAGGTAAGAGCAGAGGTGGGGGGCTTTGCCTGTATGTGAATAACAGCTGTGTACCAAAGAAAAGATTGTAGACAGTTACTGCTCTCCTGATCTGGAGTATATGACAATCAGATGCAGGCCCTTTTATTTACCTTGGGAGTTCACTGTTGCTATAGTCACAGCTGTTTACATTCCACCAGATGCCAATGCTTCCACAGCTCTAGGTCACCTGTTTGACAGCATTAACTTGCAAAAAAACATCCATCCTGTAGCTGTTCATATCATAGCTGGTGATTTCAATCAGATGGACCTATTTATTTATTTTGATTTATTTATTTAACATTTGTTGACCAGGAAAGTCTGACTAGGACAGAGCCTATTTTCAGCAGATGACCAGGAAGAAACACTCCAGACACATGTCTTTGGAATGTGGCAGGAAACCCAGATGAATGCAGGGAGGACATGCAGACTCTGCACATAAGGCACCCCAGCTGAGAATTGAACCAGAGAACCTCTTCCTGTGAGGCAACAATGTCAACCGCTGCACCACCAAAGTCAGTTCTCCCTAAATTTGATCAATGCATCAAATGTGCAACAAGGGAGAAAAATACACTGGACAAAGCCGACTCAAATATCAAAGATGGCTATAGGGCAAAACAACCACCTCAGAATGGCCAGTCAGACCATTTTTCCATACTCTTAACACTCCTGTTAGGAGAAAATACAAAATTTCTACAAAGATTGTTAAAATATGACTGGAAGGTGCACTGTCGCAGCTACATGACCACTTTGAAAGAACTAACTGAGACATTTACAAGGATCAGGATCTGAAATAGTATACATCAGTGGTATTCTGCTACACATAAATCTGTGATGACAATGTCACTGTCAGCACGCACATTCGTATGCACCCTAATCAAAAGCCCTAGATGACGAAGGAGGTCAAATGACTTCTCAAGCATTGTAATACAGACTTCAGGTCTGGCAACACAGTCCTTTACAGAGTGGCTAGATCCAACCTAAAGAAAGCCATCAGAGAGGCTAAAGCAGCCTATAAACGGAAGATAGAGGACCACTTCACCAACAAGGACCCACAACAACTATGGCAAGGTATTCAGCACATCGCCAATCATAAAACCAGTAACTGTATGGCTGTTGATGGAGATACCTCAATGGCAGAGGAACTTAATTATTTCTTCACCCATTTTGAGGTAGAAACAACAGAGAGAGTCACATCTAGGCACCATTAGATAGACCACAGCAGTCTCACATCACCTATACCAGCCTCCTACAACCACACTTTCACAGTACAGAAGCATTATGTAAGATGTGTGCTCAAAACAGTTAATCCAAGAAAGGATGCTGGCCCTTGTGGAGTGATGGGATGTGTGATTAAATTATGCATGGACCAACTCTGTGGTGTCTTCATGAAGATCTTTAACCTGTCACTGTCTAAGTTTACTGTTCCATCTTGTCTGAAGTCAACTACGATCATTCCACTGCCAAAGAAACCTGTCATCAGTAGTCTCAATGACTACTATCCAGTGGCACTTACTCCAGTCATCATGAAGTGTTTTGAACAACTGGTTGTGTGACACATAAAGTACAGTCTCCCAGTTATCTTGGATACACATCTCCACTCCTTACACACTGCACTTTGTCATCTTGAGAAACAAGGGAGCTATGTGAGGATGCACTTGATAGACTTTAGCTCAGCCTTTAACAGTTATCCCAGATAGATTGCTCACTAAACTCACTGGCCTAGGACATTCAGAACTTACCTGCCATTGCTTTAAAGACTTTTTGACTAACCATCCTCGGATGGTTAGACTAAACCCATTACCTCTCTTCCACTCTCAGGCTAAGCACTGGTGTCCCACAAGGCTGTCCCACAAGGCTGTGTGCTGAGCCCATATCTGTATACTCTTTACACCTATGACTATGTCCCCTCTCATTCTAATACCATCATTAAGTTTGTGGATGATACTGCAGTGGTTGGACTTATTTCCAGAGGAGACAAGAAAGCATATAGTGATGAAGTTCAAAGACTGGCTGCATGGTGTACTCAGAACAACCTTGCCCTGAACTGTATCAAAACAAAATAACTCAAAATAGATTTCTGGAGGCACAGCACAGATCACAACCCAATATATGTCAATGGAGACTGCGTGGAAAGGGGTCCTGCCTTCAAGTTTTTAGGTGCAGATGTGGCAGAAGATCCCTCTTGGTCCAAAACACCATGGAGGCAGTCAAGAAGGCACAGCAGACACTCCATTTCTCGAGGATCCTCAGGAAAAGCAACCAGCAGGAGTAGCTACTGCTGTCTTTTTACCACTGTTTATTTAAGGTGTGCTGACATACTGCATTTCTAAGTGGTATGCCAATAGCTCAGCGGCAAACAGGAAAGCCTTTCAAAGGATCATAAACTGTGCCCAGAAAATTATTGGCTACTTACTATCCTCTTTGGAGGAACTCTTCATCTTTCACTGTCTCAGCAGAGTAACCATCACCTTGAAGGACCTTTCTCACCCTGGACATCACCTGTTTGAGATGTTGCCTTCTGGTGGATGGTTTAGGTCCATTCCATCTCAGACAAACAGATTTAAGAACAGTTTCTATCCCAGAGACATATGTAAACTGAACAATGCTAAATACTCACATTGAGTACAGATAATAGCCATTTGCACTATAAGGTATATGTTTACATTCCTGTGCACCTTACTTTATATATCATATGCTATTATACCCAAGAGCAATAACTTAGTTGTTTACTACATTGCATTGCATTTTATTGTATTGCTTGGTATTGTATTGTATTGTATTATCTTATTGATTCATGTTCATTATATGTGAATGCACCTTAGGAGAATTGCTACAAATTTCATTGAGCTTGTGCAAGTACAATAAAGGAATCTTATCTATCTTATCTATTATTTCAAACATATAATCAAGACTCATTGACTTTCTGAGGTTGGCATAGATTCTTTCAGTTACTAACAGTAACAGTATTTGTGCCGCATTGCCAAGTTTCCACCCAAACTAGGGAAACAATAAGTAAGAATGTTACTGAAAAATCAATCAGTAAAAACAAAATGAAAACTCGAGCAAAGCTAGGAATTCCACTGAGTGACCTTCCAAACCCCTTGTATCAGAGGCAAATGGGATATATGCAAATGATCCTTATGAACATCAGGTGTTTCAACTAATTGGCAATGCTTAGTCAATCAGTCTGCTTGTGCTTTGCTGGAGTTTTCATTTTGATTTTACTGATTGGTTTTTCAGTGACCTTCTTACTTATTGCTTTAGTTTGTTGTTTGGGATATTTTTGCAGTGACCCTAATGATAATGGATATCAGTTGGGTTTAACAGCCCTGTGTTTCTAATGCTTAGTCAAACACTCTGCTTGTGCTGTGCTGACAAGGTCATAACAAGAACAAAATATGCATATCCACAGCTAGTGGTGAAATTGTCCAGTAAAATGACAAAACAAGTCATGGACATTCAGAATTGCCAATTAGCTGAAAAACCTGATACAAGAGGTTTGGGAGGTCACTCAGTGGAAGTTCTAGCTTTGCTGGAGTTTTAATTTTTTTTTTACCAAAACTAGAGAAACAATCTAATCCAGAACAATCTCTTTTAATAAATTTTTCCACGTTCATACTAAAATATATAAACTATACACAAAAGAAAAAAATGTGTGTGTATATATATATATATATATATATATATATATATATATATATATATATATATATGTAAAATAAAACAACAGTCTACTGACCCAAAAACAATTCATTAAATACACTTCACTTTAGCACCTTAGTTCAACAGCCTTCAAGAAGTATTAATGCTAAAATGTACATACTAAAATATACATTGATGACATACTGTTATTAGCAGGCATGAGTCAGGTTAGCAGTTTCAACTGTAACTATAAGGATCTGTGTATGAAGCAAACTGCTAACCTGATTTATGCCTGCTAATACTAGTATGAGTCAAGTTAGCAGTTTCAACTATAACTATAAGGATCTGTGTATGAAGCAAATGCACAGATGCCATCACACAACATTATGACAAGAAAAAAGAGGTAATGTATTAGATATTGGCAGTTTCTATGATTATTCTATTAATCTTTATGGCACTGCACTGTATTTGTGGGTGTGATGATAAAATAAACTATGTAGAAGGTTTGGAAGTGCAAGAAAGTTGTCCGTAACAAAACATAATTTCAACATACTAAAACAAAATATCTGCAAATATCATCACTGGTTATTTGTCTTATGATAATTTATTCTGTAAAGTAAGCAGACTGATCTAAATTCAAAGCAATAAAAAAGGTAAGTCTATAAGGGGTCTATATTAGGAAAGCGAAAAGATGTTTATGCGAATACGTAAATGTCGAACCATATAGAGCGAAGTGGACTTAGAGCGAAAGTCGAAAACTGTGAAAATGAAAATATCGAATTTCCATGGTTAGCCCATCTGTGGATTAGCTGTATAAGGTAAGTGTTGGATAGTTACAGAGTTTAGGGTGGGGTGCTGGTTAAGGTAAGTGTTAGATAAGTAATTATGTTTAGATTTAGTGTAGGGTTAGAGACAGGGTTTTGTTAAATGTATGTATGTAGGTTATTTATTTTGTTTGTGTATATTTTCGTAGGGGAAGTGTGCGGTAGTTACAGACCTTAGGGTTAGGGAGGGGTTAAGGATAGTGCATAGTTAGTTGTGTATGTGGGGTTTAGTGTAAGGTTAGAAGTAGGGTTTTGTGCTTTACTTAGGTTAGAAGTAGGGTTTAGTTAGTGCATGTATGTGGTTTATTTATTTTATTTAGTAGGTAGTATATAGCTAGTGGTGTGGTTGGCCGACTATGAAAGTTCAATTTTTTTTTTTTGCTGTTTAGTGCGTTCGGGATTTTTGCAGTTCACGGTATAGGGGTCCATGTTTTGGTATTTGCGCATAGGGTTTTTTGCTTTCGTAATATACTCCCATCTATACGTTCACATCATATTGCAGCATATGTTATGAGAGGTGAAAGGGCCTAAAATTCAAGGTGTTAATTAAACTGCAGTAAATTCATATATAAATAAACAAATAAGCAATTACATGTGCAAACAGGTGAGGATTTAAACATTTCAGAATGATGTAAATATCTGAACCAAGTAAGAAAATGTGAAAATGACCAAAGATTCTCAATATGAGAAGGTTTATACATTGATAGACTATGAGCGTTGGATAACAAATCAATGTTACAAATGTTCAAGAGCCCACTGTGATATTCTTGCTTTGCATTACAAAACAATGTTTCTCAAATAGTGATGTCAGTCTGTTTAAGGTAACCCCAAACAAGTTTAAAAATGTTTTGTATTTAAAAATCTTAAGTGTCCACTTTGGTATGGGTGTGAGAGATAATTAAATTCAGAAGGGTAATAGTCAATGAATATGAATGTCTGACTCCAAATTAGTAGACAAGGCTATACTGAGTCATATATAGATTATTTCAAATCTGTTTTGCGGGTGTGTATGTCTGTGTTTGTGTGTGTGTGTGTGTGTGTGTGTTTTGTGAATGTATGTGCTTACTTGTTTTTATATGTATTTGGCAGTAGATGCCACTCTACCTTTGGGCAATGCAACAGATATATATATATATATATATATATATATATATATATATATATATATATATATATGGGTCCCCTTGACTTCATCGACACGCCGAAACACTGACTCGAGAAGACAGATGAGACAGATGATCGACAATGTGAAATCCCGACAGCCGAAACACCGGCATTGGCAACGTGTGAGCGCGATTCGGTAAGTGTGCGATAGTGAGGGATTTAGCGTTAGGGAGCGGACAGGTAAGTGTGTGCTAGTGAGGGATTTAGCATTAGGGAGCAGACAGGTAAGTGTGTGCTAGTGAGGGTTTTAGCATTAGGGAGCAGACAGGTAAGTGTGCGATAGTGAGGGATTTATCATTAGGGAGTGGACAGGTAAGTGTGAGATAGTGTGGGATTTAGGGTTAGGGTGCAGGAAAGGTGAGTGTGTGGTAGTGATGGACGTTAGATGTAGTGGCGGGTTAAGTGAGTTAGGGTTAGGGTGCGGGTAGGGTAAGTGTGCGATAGTGATGGAATGTAGATTTAGTGGCGGGTTAAATGAGTTAGGGTTAGGGTGCAGGTAGGGTAAGTGCGCGGCAGTGTCGGACCTTAGGGTTAGGGTTTGGGTTAGGGTTAGTGCATGTATAGTTGTGTGTTATGTGTAGTTTACGTTTTGTGTGTCGGTGTTTTGGGTGTCGGTGTTATGGTGTTTGGTTTTGTGAGTTGTCGGTTTTCGGTGTTTTGGTGTCGTTGTTTTGAGTGTCGGGTTTGTGGCGTGTCGGTGTTGTGATAGGGATCTATATATATATATATATATATATATATATATATATATATATATATATATATATATATATCTGTGTGTGTGTATGTGTGTGTGCGTGTGTGTCATAATATAATGTAATGTATTAAACTAAACTCACTTTACAAGTATAGAAAAACAGAATAACTTATGCAAATGTTATAAAATCAATGTAAATTCAGATGCAAAGAAGTGTTTATTTTATTACACTAATTGCTGGAAGCAGAAACAGATGTCTTATGCCTTGATGATCTCTAAACGTCTAGCACGGTATACAAAATAATGCAAAAAAGTGGTATATAAATACTAAGTCGAACATGACACTAATTATTAGGGTCTATATTAAATCAGTGAATGCTTAAAAAAGTGAACGCTGATTTATCAACCCCATGTAAGCAAAACCTTACAATCCCGAACACTCGGAACAGCGATTTTCCCCGGGGAAAAAAAATCACTGTTCCACAAAAATAAAAATAAAATAAAAACTTCAAAGCATTACATAAAGTGGGGGCTGTGCTCCCCCCACACCCCCTGATGTGGTGGGGTGCCCCCCACATCCCCGCTACTTAAATATACCAACTTTGAGATCACACTACAGTGAGGAAAATGGCAAAGTAATGGAGGCGGCCAAGCAATTTCTTTCCCAGGGAAAGAAATCGCTCATATGCTGTTTCACTATTTTGCTGTTTTGTGCTTTCAAATTCGATCAAGATGCATTTGAAGGATTGTGTCTTTGATTATATAACAGGAACCCAATTATTATAAGCACTAGTGTCATGCCAGTGTGTGGAATCACACATTCACTACAACAGCTGGGCACTAACCCTTAGTCCATTGCATGTGAATCAGTGTGCAAGACTTTGCTCTACTGCAGTGTATGATGATGCCACCTGGAAACACTGCAGAACCTTTGTTATTTTACTAAGGGTGCACTTGTAAGACCATTGTGGTATCATGCTTTACATTGTAATAACCTCTGAATTACTTTAACAATGATTAATATTAGCATGTAAAGACAGTAAAGTAAACAGGAGAACCTAAAAAAATGAATAGATCATTTAAGATACACATGGAGTACTGCAATTTCAGACAGAGCAGTCTTTCAGCTCCTTTAATTCCACCTGTTAATGTATTTTTTAAAGACTGGATGGAACTTTAAAAAAGAACAAAAACTTGCCACATTTTGTGGCTTATTCTCTTTCTTATCATAGTCTAGGTCAGAGGGTCTCTACTGTTTGCTTACAGTAGTTTACTCTATTATTATTCCCTTTTCATTTTCTCTTCCCAACTATATCTTTCTTGCTTTTTGCTAGACTTACAGAAAAAGAAAAATGTCTTTCTCCAAATGTCTCTTTTGCTATTTGATCATAATATGTGCATTGCAGGATACATCTCTGACAAATGTGCTGCATCCTTTGAATAGCTGTTAAAAGGAAGTTGGCCCACTTTTACCTGGTTATTTGTTGCACACAGAGCAAAAATAGAATCACATTTTAGCATGCCTATAGATGTTTTAAACAGAGTTTATAGAGTTCTGTTTGTGAATTCAGAAAAATATGATGAAATACTTTTATCAGATACCATTCTCTTATTTCTCAGACTTAATCAATTCAAAGGAAACATATTCTATATCCAGCTGTGTAATACTATTTACAAGAATCTCACTTCAGAGCTGATCTATATTCCCTTCAAAAATCATTAGCAGTACTTCAGATGTAAGAAAAGTATTTCTGCTTCACATCCTCATCACATTGAATGTTTCTAGTTTGAAAAATTAATATTTATAACTGAGCAAGATGATTCAGTTTATATGAAAAGCAGTTGGTGTGTAATATTAACATCAGATTTCTGCATCCTTTTTCAGCTGGAAGTGAGGACCTTTAATTTTCTGTTCTTTCACATTAAGTACATTTCCCTAGCTTTGATTTTGGGGAAACTATAAAAAACTGACTAAAAAAAGTGTAATACATAATCTGGTTCTATCCTGTTTTGGAGATAGATTTCATTTTATGTGGTTCTTACAACATGTCTTAGCCGACAGAAGTCCCTCCATTGTGGTGAATTCAACAAAAGTTTAACATATTTAAATTATAACACTGAACCGAAAGGCTGCCCAAATAAAAGTAAATAGATCTTGATGATAAATCAAGACACTATACATTATAATACTGGAAAATTGGATAACCTGTGATAAGGCCTGCAGAAAATTGTCATCTCATCATTAAAAAAAATATTACAAAATCTTCCAAATAGCCTTATTAGGAGTTAGCAGGCATATTATGTTCAGTTTAAATCTTTACTGGAGGTACTCATAAGCATTTTTTGTAATGAGCCTTATATCTTCATTCTTATTTTGCTCATGAATCTATGGATGTGATTATATTGATGTGCCTCCTTAATGTATTCTGCTTTATCACTATTTTGTATTAAGGCTTTAGGTACTTTTTGCACAAAGAATGGCAAGCAGAATTAACTTCCCATTAAAAAAAAAACATATTTTGATCTCAGCTGTCTCCTATCTCTGCTTTGATAATACTATCACACTTGCAGAATACAGAAGCTTTTAAAATATCAATTCAGAGAAAACTATTACAGACAGGGCAAGGGCACTGTGACTGTTCAGTCTAAAATGGCAATTATTTAGCAACTATGTTGCAATAGTTCCATCCTGTTTTGGAGATAGATTTAATTTTACATGGTTCTTATAACATGTCTTAGCCGTCAGAAATCCCTCCATTGCTGTGAATTCCACAAAAGTTTAACACATCTAAATTATAACACTGAACCAAAAGACTGCCCTAGAAAAATAAATAGATCTCTATGGTAAATAACAACACTGTACATTATAAGATTACAAAAATGGATAACCTGTGATAAGGGGTGCAAAAAATTGTCATTTTATTATTCAAAAATTATTCCAAAATATTCCAAATAGCCTTATTAGGAGTTAGCAGGCCTATTACATTCAGTTTAGATCTTTACTGGAGGTACTCATAAGCATTTTTTATAATGAGCCTTATATCTTCATTCTTATTTTGTTCACAAATTTGTTGATGTGGTTATACTGACCTGTCTCCTTAATGTATTCTGCTTTATTGCTATTTTGTATTAAGGCTTTATGTACTTTTTTTTCACAAATGATGGCAAGCAGATTTAACTTCCCATCAGAGAAAACAAATTTTGATCTCAGCTGTTCCCTGTCTCTGCATTTATACTACTATTACACATGCAGAATGCAGAAGCTTTTAAAATACCATTTCAGACAAAAGCATTACAGACAGGGCACTGTGACTGTTCTATCTACAATGGCAATTATTCAACAACTATTTTGCAAAAGTTTCCAAACACTGACTATAGAGTTAAATGTCAGGAAGACTTTCAGAAGGAAAACTTGTTTTTGGTTCTGCTATGAGGGACAGTTATATGACACTTTATATTGCAAGTGCTTACTCCTCCAATCTCATATAGTAGCTGTTGTATACAAAATCATTGGGCACCCAAAGCAAGTGTTTTTTTTTTTTTTGTTCTGCACCGTCTGGTACATTTATATAACAACTCTGTAGTTGCATACTATTGGGAAAGAAAAAAGTCTCCAAAACAGTGAATGATCATTTGGGGCAATTATCTGTTTTACTCTGACATAAGTGAGCAAATGAGTCCTGCTCCGGTTTCCTGGTTACAGAAAGATAAGAGAAACCAATTTCTCCAGTCTGCTATGGACGTAACACCCTATAATGTTTTGCTTCCACAGTATTCTGCATCTTTGTGCTTTTGGCTACCTGTCCCATAATAAAACTTCTTTTGCATACTTTAAATAATGTTTTATAGTTGACTTCAAATAGACATATGTGTTTTTAGTTCCTATGCTTTGTGTAGTCACCAGGCAAGTAATGAGGTTAGACTACTATCAACAAGCTCTGTTTAAAACCCACAGTGAAACATATATTTAAACAAAAATAACTCCTTCTCATAGAGCTGACAACCAAGAACTAGACATATGATCGCCTTGTTTGCATATAGCATTGTATCTTTACTCTACCATTATTCAATCTTTTTAAACATCTTAAGTCATTAAAGAATATTGCTTGTTCTTTTTACAATAGTAAGTCTTAGATGTGACACAAGAAATGTATTCAAGAAGGCATAATGCACCTCAATGAGAATAACAACTGTGTACTTCAAAATATCAAGCCTTGTACTCATGAAAGCTTTTAATGTTGTAGGAAGTATGCACAAATATCTGAATGCACCAGTTCAGAACAGGTATTCATAGTCCTATCTTTCTCAACAATGCATTCCATGTTCTCCTCTTACACTTAATCTAGTCTGTTCTAGCTTCTCAGTAGCTATGAGCAATTGCGAGATTACCTACTAAATGTGTATGTTCTTTCCAGTATATCCTCTTTACACTTTTGCTTGTATGATCTAAGTCAGTTATAAGGTATATGCATTAGCCTACCTTTTTTATTCTAAACTTGCAGATTATATTTTTGAACATCTCCATGTATTACTGCTTCACTAGAATCTTGTGAAGAGATTTCTTAAAATATGCTTTTTTTGTTGCATTTATTAATGTCTGCTATACATGTAATTAGAAAAAAATGTATCTACAAGAGAGACAGGATGATGTGGTCTGGTAGTATTGCAGATATGGAGGAACTGAAATTTCTTCTTTTCTAAGTAACCTGATATTTCTGACATAGGTTCATAGGTTCATAGGGTGGTACTAGGCTATCGGTCCTAGGGCCTATACAACAAGCCTAGCCATAAAAATTCCCTGGCTATTTCTTCCCACACTATTTACTTCCCTGGATCCCTGTCTAGCAGGGCGACTGACGTGATCCCGGGGGTGAATTTCCTTTCTCCTATCCAATCATCAAGGTTCCTTTTGAAGAGGGCCAAAGAGGTGCTCTGCTTGACATGTATGGGCAGTCTATTCCAGAGTCTGGGGAGTCTCTGGGTCAGGAACCTATCCCTCCAGCATGTTTTGTTTATTCTGATGACAAGGTTTAGATCCCTGGAGCGTGTGACTCTGAGGATTGGGATTTCTTTAAGTGTAGCATGTCCAACAGCTCTGGGTTTGACATGGCCTTGTATGTTAAGCAGAGATCGCCTCGGAGTAGACGATATGTGACAGAGTATGACTGGAGTTTTTTAAGGCAGTCAGCATAGGGCATTTGCTTTAGGCCTGTGATTCTTTTAGTGAGGTATCTCTGCGGCCTTGCCAGTTATTGCAAATGTCTTGAAAGGTACATACCAAATGGGGCGTTGTATTCTATAATGGGTCTAATGAGGGATGAGTACAGTGGGACAATGACCTTCTTTTTTCTGGATGAAAAGCCCTTAATGATGAGGTGTGCCACATAGAAGGATTTCCTGACTGTTGTAGCAATGTGGTTATTGAAGGTGAGACCACTGTCCACCTGTGTCCCTAAGTCTCTTATCACACTTTCGGTGTTTAGTGTACTGCCACCTATGTGGTAATTCACGGGTACATGTTTTTTCACAAAGGGGATAACTATACATTTCTTGGCATTGAGCTTGAGCCCATGACTCTCGCACCAAGCACCTGTTTCTGTAAGGCCCTTTTGTAGAGTATTAACATCATTTGGGGATTCAATAATGGCTCCAAGTTTACAGTCATCTGCAAACTTTGTTAGCCAGAGTCCCTTAGTGTTGGCCTGTACTTCAGAGAAGTAGATGCCAAACAAGAGAGGTCCCAGGACTGAACCCTGAGGTACTCCACTTGTCACTTGTCTGGAGCTGGATTTGGAGTCAGTTACTTTTACAGTGTGGTTTCTGTCAGTAAGCCAGTTGGCAACCCATCGAGTGACGTAGGGATTAATGCCCAGCTTAGTAAGTTTATCTATTATTCCAGAGTGGGGGGTGGTGTCAAAGGCCTTGGTGAGGTCCAGATAGGCTGTGAGGACTGTCTTACCCTCGTCCACGGCTCTGGAGACTGATTCGAAGAAGTCAATCAGGTTCAGGAGACAGGATAGGCCCTTCACAAACCCAAACTGGGTAGGGTCCAGTGTTTTAAGGTTGCCAATGTCTTTGTTTATAAGTTCCATGATAATATGTTCCATGGCCTTACAGATCAGGCTCGTCAGACTGACGGGGTGGTATTTCCCTGGATTCAAGGTGGATCCCCTTTTGTGGAGTGGGATAACAATAGCCACTCAGTGGGCATGAAGCCTGAGGTGAGGGTATGATTAAACATGACACTTAGGTGAGGTGCCAGTTCATTTTGTAGTTCATGTAGTATACAGCCCGGAATGTCATCTGGTCCCATAGATGTTGTATTCTTAGCTTTGGGGAGTGCATTTTTTACCTGTGTGGCCATTATTACTGGAATTTGGCAATCTTCTGGTATTGAGATGGGCCATTTAGGGAGTGAGAGGGGGTGAAGTTGGCATGGAATCGATCTGCCAGGATATTGGCAATATCATTGGGATCAGTATATTTAATGCTATTCTGTTGTAGTTCAGAGCAGATCTGAGCATTGCCATTTAGATTCTTGACATAGTTATAGAATGCCTTGTGGTTGTCATTGGAATCTTTGACAATTTTATTTTCGTAACTAGCTTTGGAGGATTTTATGATGGATCTAAGCTTCTTACTGAGGCTGGTAAGAGAGTTTTTTGCATCCTGGGATTTTCCTCTTTTCTGCAACAGTTTCTTCCTTTTGTTGTAAAGTTTGTTTATGGCAGGGGACCACCAGATTGGCTTCCTTTTTTTTTGAGGAGAACATCTTGGTTCTATTTGGGATGGCACGATTCATACATGAGTGGATGTGCTCATACAATGCCTTAGTGTAGGACTCAGCAGTCAAACTTTCAGTTCCCGTCTGCATGGGTGTCATGACGTTTGTAACTTCTGACTTGAGTAGCATGAAGTTGGCTTTGGAGAAGTTTTTTATGGAGGTTTCCTTACTGGGGGGTGGGATGTGGATGGTAAGGATGATTAGCTTATGGTCTGACCTGACCAACGATGGGGTGACCATAGGTGTGGAGCATTGATTTCCCATGTTGGTAATGACCAGGTCTAGGATATTGGAGCCCCTGGTGGGACCATGGATTAGTTGATCCAGGGCATTGGAATTTATGCATTTCAAGAACCGTTGGGCAAAGGTGTTGGTACACAAGTAGTTTTCCCAGTTAGTGGCAGGGTAGTTGAAATCACCCAGTATTAGGGTGTTTGGTTGTATATTAATATTTTCCAGTATGTTTAAAAAGGTGTAGTGAGAATCTTGGGGCATGGTGGGGGATCTGTAGCAAGCTACAATTTGGATTGCAGTCTTACTGAGTGTTAGTTGAACCTGGAGAATTTCAGATGCATTGTGTTGGGCAACTAACCTGGTGGTGTGAATATCCTTGGTGAATATTGGCACTCCTCCACCTTTAGTGTTTTGATCCTGGTTTGGTGGCTGAAAAGTGTGGTAAGAGTTGTAGCCTGGTATTGCAGGTGTTCTCTCTGGAGCCTTGAACAAGGTCTCAGTTACTGCACAGATATCAATGTTCTCCATTTTTAGGAGTGCCTCAAGAGAGTGCATTTTGAGGTTTAGACTTCTAGCATTGATTAGCATTACCTTCAGATTTTGCATGCTTGTACCTGTTAAAGTGGTGGTTTTGTCCATTGAACTTTGCCTAAAAAAGGCACTATAGGGGTTGCAAGAGCCTTAGCCTGTAACCTGAATCCCAGTGGCGACAGGTGCAGACCATCTTTGGCAAAGCATCATGGTCTGTTAATCATGTCGTCCCAGGCAGACAGATACTGGATCCCCTTTGAATGACACCAGAAGCTTAGCCAATTGTTGAAATCAGTCATTTTGTCCTTATATGGTGGTATCATTCTGGGTGAAGGCAGGATGCTACTCAGGGCTAGGGTCATACCTACCTGGGCCACATGATCCGAGACCTCTTCCATGTCTCTTTTCATGTAGTCCAGGGAGGTACATCTCAAGTCATTTGCTCCAACATGGATAATGACAGAGTCATATTTGTACTTGTTGTGGTGTGACTTGAGTGCATGAGTTATGTGGCGGATCCTGGCACCCGACAGGCAGCTCACTGTAATTTACTCCTTGTTCAGCCTGGTGAGTGGGACATCAGTGTGCCTGATCATAGAGTCACCTATGACTAAAGTGTTAGGTACGTTGTCTTGCCTTAGGGGCTGTTGCTGGGTGGCACACTGATGTTGTGAGCTATGTGACACTTTGGTTGTTATTGGTGTTTGCATTTCAGCTTTGGAGGTCCTTGTTGCTTGGGAAGGTTACAGTTAAGGGCCTCTGCATATGTGGATTTAGTGTTGCTATATGGCAGAAGAAACTGTTAGGGATTTATCTCCTAGATTGATTCCTGATATACAACCTGATATTTTGTTTTGTTTTCTTCACATAGCACTGCAGTGTCTTACTGCTATGGTCATTGCTGGTCAGCCATCCCTGAAATAATTGATTTCTGAATCAGGGTGCTGTTGGCCATGTAAGACTAGCTTCTTCTCTGCCCTGCAACCATTCTTTAACAACAGGTGCATACCACTGTGCTCTACTAATACCATCAAGCATCCACTATTCTCCTTCAGGCACTCCCTTCAGTTAACAAAACAACAAAAAAAAATCTTTCCACTATTTATCACTATATATTTCTTTTATTTTTAAGCGTGCCTAATACCTCACCACATGCTTAATTCTCATGCCTTTTCTTATTATTCTTTTACTTGTGTATTCTTGGTGATTGCCCAATAACTTGGTCTTCTGTAGATTTTTTCTGTGATAGTACCAGTGCCAGACTGCTCTGCTCACCCTCAGTTCACACAGCTCCACTTCGATCCTCTACCTGACTTTCATTCTCACTTAACCATATACTCTCCAAGACCAATCCCTTCCTCTTCTGACATAATTTCTGTTTCCTTATTAAATTATGATGTCTGTACATATTTACAACATTTTGGATTGTATAATATGCACTGATTTCAGAATTACAATGATTAACAGCATTTTAATATATGTGTCCTCTATGATTCATGATATTTATGGTTTTATACCTATCTATATCGATTTTTCAACATTTTTAACATTTTTAACAGTTCTCATAGCATTATATATATATTAATATATTGTGTGTTTCAGTTGAATTGTAAGACTGTAATGTACTCACTTTAGATTGATTTTTTTATATGGCTGTATACATGTTATAATATATTTGTATTGGGTTTATCTGTGCTTAACTATGCTGGATGATCTACATTTTTCAGTATACACCTTTTAAGTATACCATAATGATTTGTTGAAAGTTATTTAAGGAACTCATGAATGTGTTTTACTGGTTCTGATAAAGTCCTAACCATTTTAACTCTGCATCATCAATAACTTTGTTTACCCTGACACACCACTGCATTTCATACTGTAGAGGCTCATTCAGAAGTCCATTTATTTGATCACTTCTGCCTTGCCAACATAATTATCTTTTGACTCTTTAAGAAAGACATCACTTCTGTCAAATCAGACTAAGTAACCTCCATATACACTGCATCTCTCTCATGCCTACTTTTTCTTATCATATACTAAATACCTACCTCACTTCCTTTTACATACATTACATATCATTTTAACCTCCATCAGTTCACATTACATTACATCTCTCTCCTCAGCTATTTTTCCTCTTCTACCCTTACTACAAATCAACTTAAAACTCTAATTATCTATTTTTTCCTGACATTGTTTCTTGCATCCTTAGAATACCCTACTTTCTCAGGTTATATTACAAACCCTATCACAACTTTCTTAGTAGAAACCTTAATATTAGACATGTGGTATATGTGCAGTGATGGTGGATTAGTTATGTCCTTCCTAGTTGTCCTATAATGTGAATAACATTTATCTTATCCATAAAGTTCTTCTCATATACTCATTGACACCACAAATTTTAAAACACACAACAATTTTGCTTGTTCTGGCACATATTTTAATACTTCAGGCTTGTGACTTCCAGTGTAATCCAAGCTCAGCGGTCATATATCCTACTCTTCACCTCAAACATATTTCTTCCTTGATTGTATGACTATGGGAAGCATTAACAAAAAATGGACACAGCTGAAATTCTGGACCTCTCAATACAATGTGTGAATAATTGTTATTACTGAAACAAGGCTCAAAGACAACTCCCTTATGCCTTCATTTTTTTACTAATAATGACAAACTATTCAATGACAATAGAGTAGGGGGGCATGTCATAGATAGGGAGTTTATATGATAGCCAGAAATAGCTTCATTCTCTCTTCTATAGTTATTGCCAAAAATAGCTCCATTTTAGGTGGTTAAGCTAACTGGCTAGTCATGGAAGTAACACTCAGAGACCATGTCAAAATACTCATGACTGTCATATACATCCCTCCACCATCCAACATTTCTGTGCTATAAGCTACCATAGACAGCATACTTCTGCTTACTAAACATCACAACATTATTAGTATAATAAGGTGATAATCTTGATTCACTTGGCCTACAGAAATTTAAGCTATAGAGGCTTATAAGTACCCTTAATCTCATTCGACTTATCACCAAAGAACCAGACCCCAGTAACTGTAGTAACACTCTTCTTGATATTCTTTTAATACACATACCCAAATTACTTTTGCAACTATGTATTTTACCTAATACCCTAAGTGACCAGTGCCCTGTATACTTGGACATACAAAACCAAAACAGCCTCATCTCAACTAATGTTCACCAGCAGCATCCCTAAGTACACTTCTGATGTGCTACTTACAGAACTTCAGACTATAGAATGGAGTTAATTTTATATATTCATTGATCCCATTACTGCTAATTTCACATCTTACAGATTGTTTTCTCCTATATCAACTATCAAAGGCAAAACAAACAAATACCTTGGCTAACACACAGTCTCTGACAGCTAATTAAGAAAGGAGTTAAGTCGATTCTGAATGGAAAAAAATAACCTTACAATACTCCGCCAATGATAAACAGTCCATGAACACAAACGAAATAAATTGAAAATCCGGCAAGCAGACGCCAGTCACAAGCCAACTGATATATTTGAATCATAGGCATAATAAAAATGCCACAATGAACTTTTATTAAAATAACAACAAAGAGAAGAAATAAGCGCTTTCGTCTCCAACCAATTGGAGACTTCATCAGACAAGAAAATCAAAGCCAAATACAACAATTTAAAATAAAGGTAATAAGAACACGCCCAACATCCCGACCAATCAATATCAAAAAAGCATGAGCCCATCCCTCTATCCTCATAAATATGTGCATATAAATGTTGCAACTATAAATCCACTTTATAAAAAATGTGTACATATAAAATAATATAAAATCCCTTTTTAAAATACACTATTAAATATATATCTAATAAAAATGTATATATTAAAATAAGAAGTATGTAAAAAATATATATGCATATAAATATATTTATGTTTAAGAAAACCACACAAAATCTTCTTTGATAATTGAGAAGATTTTGTGTGGTTTCCTTAAACATAAATATATTTATATGTACATATATATATATATATATATATATATATATATATATATATATATATATATACTTTACATATTTTTACATCCTTATTTTAATATATACATTTTATTAGATATATATTTAATAGTGTATTTTAAAATGTGATTTTTATATTATTTTTATATGTACACATTTTTATAAAGTGGATTTATAGTTCCAAAATTTATATGCACATATTTATGAGCTCACATTCTTTTGATATTGATTGGATGTGGGGCGTGTTCTTAGTACCTTTATTTTAAACAGTTATATTTGGCTTTGTTTTTTTTTTTTGTCTGATGAAGTCTCCAATTGGTTGGAGACGAAAGTGCTTATTTCTTCTCTTTGTTGTTTTTTGAATAACAGTTCATTGTGGCATTTTTATTGTGCCTGTGATTCAAATATATCAGTTGGCTAGTGACCCACTTGTGCTAACCTTACAATACTGACAAAGTAAGGCAAGGTATACATGTCAGCACTAAACATGCTAAAGCTGAACACTGCAGAAAGATGCAAAGCACTTACTTTGGGCAATAAAAACACATCTAGCACAATAACATCCCCATGCAGTAGTCCTATCTTGCCAAAAATCCAAAACAGGCATCCTCTCACCAAATCTGTTATAAAAAGGACTCATGGAAAACATTTGTCACCCGGCCTCCCTCTTCAAACATGCTATTCAACATTACCACTTCTTATACACTTAGCCTGTCTTTATACAAGGTTCTTTAATACACCTCCTTTTACTTCAGAACTATACTTAACTCTGAAGTAAGAAAGCACCTTGAAAACATCAACTGTGGATACAACACAGCATTCCACTACATTCACCCCACTACAATAAACTTAGTTCTATTCTATGCAAGCCCCTTTCTGTCCTGCTTCACTGTTACCACTGGAGCTCTGCCTTACACTTTTAAGCATGTGCTTCTCATACCTCTTTTCAAAGTGTCCTGTTCGTCTACAGCAAGTGGGTTTTGCCCTATCGCAAACATATATCCCTTTACCAAGTTGCTCAAAATGACAGTCAGTGATCAAATATTCGAATATTTTTCTATTAATCCTCCTGGAAGCATGGCTTCTCTTCTAAGTATAGTACAATCACTGTTATCTCTCTTGTAGCTGATTATATCTCTTCTAACACAGACCAAAACCAACTTACTGATGCCATGTTTGTAGACTTAAAAAGGTATTTGATAAGTTGACCTTTCTTTATCACTAAATAAACTTGAAAATGTAGGGTTTTCATCAGAAGTGTTTCAGTGGTATCAGAGCTACTTCAGTTATACTTATCATATGCTTTCTAATGTCAATTGTTCAGTGAACGGTATTATTAACAAAGGGATCTATCAGGGGGCAGTATTTGGTCCCCTTCTTTTTTCTCTCCTTAAGCAATGAAACAATCTCAGCTGAGACCTTGCACAGATTATCTGCATCCCACCCACAAGTGACATTGCTGTTACCCAAACCTCAACAAATCATAGTATACCTAATAATCTGCTTTAGGATGACTTCAAAGGAATTGAAATTTAGAACTAGCTCCATATTAAAAAGTTAGCCATCAGCACATGGGAAATGACAATTGTGTTATTTGGAACAGCACATAAGCTGCAAAATAAATATATCAGTATTACAAGCCAGTCCAGGAACCAACTACCCCCTACTAGTCATCAAAGATGCCTGTGTATTACTTTTCACCAAACTTTTCCTTTAGGCATCGCAGAGTTCCTAGTTAGAAAGTTTTGACTCAAATGAAGGCCTCTTACAAAATATCTATCTTATCTTTCTTTTAGAAGCTAGTTGTTCCATAGATGTAAATGTCATTCTTTCAAGACTAGAATATGCCTTTTGTATTATCTCACTCTGCTCTACATATAACACTACACTATATCAAACCACTGAGAAAAACATACTCAGAAGCATAACTTTATGCAGTCCTAGAGAGAACCATTGCCTCACACAGCAAAACATAGCTTGTTTCCTATTACAGCTAGAGCAAGTTTTCTAATTAATCTTTTAAACTTTTTTCACAACAGATACTACCCCCCCCCCCATTTCTCAACAGTCTTATCTTCAAACAACAGACTTATAAACTGAGGGACAATGACTGCTTTCATTAAAATACAATGCTATATCACTTCAATGATTGATGTATATCAATGTTACTGTTTTTTTACGACTGAAAAGAGTCTAAGGACCAGTTCAGATACCTGGTTAACAAAAGTCAAATAAATAAATGTGAATTATTAAGCAACAACACCGATAAATATTCATATAACAGCAACGACCAAAAGAACACCAGTGAGTAACAGCTCAACTTTCAAAAATTTATTAAGCAAAAATATCTCACTTCTCTTAGCGCCTCGGCCAACAGCCTTTACAGAGTAGAAAAACAGAAAGCACATTCAAAGTGATATATATATCAAAGCTTCATCAATCAGTACATTTAAACAATCAATTAATTATTCAATTATAAAATCTAGAACTTTTAAAGATACAATAATCATATAAAACTATGCCAGTTACATTCCTTATTTAGTCCATAAGGACTTAAAGTATTGTATTTCATAATCAAAAGAGATTCCTTTTGTCTTAACACATTTTTTTGAAGAGTAACATTGTTAAAATGTAATGGTACATGTTCTAAAACAGAAACTTTCATACATTCTAAATTACCATTATGTTTGTTATTAAAATGTTCTGCAATGGGGCTATTCATCTTTCTATTTCTCACATCTCTAACATGTTCCTTTATTCTATGAGATAAAGTGCGCTTAGTTTCACCAATATAATATTTTTTACAAGAGCAGAAAATAGCATAAATAACCCCTGTATTAAGACAAGAGTATTTAGCTCTATTGGAAAATTTTTTTCCATTAATTTCTTTTATTTCCATATTTATATATTTGCAAATAGAACAATTATTGCATGGAAAAGTACCTACTTCATTAATATTAGTTAACATAAAATTCTGTTTTTCCCTGTATACACTGTGTACCAGAAAATCCTGTATATTTCTGCCTCTCTTATACCATGTCACTAATTGTACATTTCTCAATGAGATAATTTCCTTCTTAACAAAATCCCAATATTCTTTTATTGTATCATTAATCACAGGAGAAAAATTTGTATATTTAGTTACAAAAAATAATTTATCTGTATTTTGTTCATTTTTATTATATTTTATGGAACTATATCTACTATTTGATTTTTTATTATGAAATACTTCATTAAAGCTGTTCATAACATTCAATTCATTATAGCCTCTGTCAATAAACATGTTGGCTGCTTTCAGAGCTTCACTAGCAGCTAAAGAGGCATCACTACTTAGTCTTTTGATTCTAATGAATTCCCCATATGGAATAGCTGTTAATGTATGAGTTGGGTGACAACTAGTGCCACACATTTTCCAATTCATTCTATCAAATTTCCTATGTATACTAGTAGTTATTTTTTTATCATTAATTCCAGTAAGTGTAATATCCAGAAAATTAATTTTATCTCCTGTACAAGTATCATCAAATTTAATACCAAATTCATTATTATTCAATTCATTAATAAATGTAGTAGACAAATTATATCCCCATCACATATAAAAATTAAGTTGTCTATAAATCTATAATAACCAATGACATATTTTTTTAAAAAAAGAATGTTTGTAAATATATTTGTTTTCAAAAAGGCCCATAAATAAATTGGCATAAGATGGGGCAAATGCAGCCCCCATCGCTGTTCCCTTCAGTTGTTGATATAAGGTGCCATTAAACTCAAAAATATTATGGGTCAAACAGAACTCAACGAGTTCCACCATAAAATGTGTTTTAGGGTTGTCACCCATAAAAGCTAATATTGCTTCCAGACCAAATCTGTGTATTATATTTGTATATAAACTCACCACATCAGTGGTGATAAAGTACATGCCTTCTAACCAACAGATATTCTTAATTTTGTTCAGAAAATCAAAGGAGTCCTTGATATACGAAGGTATTTTAACAACTTCCTTTAACAGATGTTCATGTAGTAAACCACATAAATTATATGTAAAAAAATCAAAAGCAGATACAATTGGTCGACCCGGAGGTCGCTCCAAATTTTTGTGTACCTTAGGTAGGCAGAAAAATTTGGCCACCTTACTATTTTTAACTATAATTTTACGATCTACATCTGTTTTGGTGAAATAGTGTAACCTGACACCCTTGCTAAGCAAAGCTTTGAAATCATGTTCCGCTTTTAAAAGAAAAGCAGTGTCAGTCACCAAATAAGTTTCTTTATCACTTAAATGTTTCATACACATTTCATAGTAATCACAAGAGTTAAGAACCACCAATTTTCCCCCTTTGTCTGACGGTTTGAAAACAATATTATCATTTCTACTTAATTGCTGTAACTTATACCATTGGTCTTTAGTTAAATTAAAATATTGTTTTTTACATAAAAAATCTTGCAATTCTTTTTCTAATAAAGTGTTAAGAAAAACATCAAATCTCTGAATGTTCACATTTTTACAGGGAGGCACAAATAAACTATTGGTTTTTAAACTATTAGTATCAAATAAACTATATGCATTGTTATTATCTGCACTATCCGAGGTACAAGAATAAAAGGAATCCTCACGGTCATTATCACTACTACTATACATTTGAGAGTTATCAGAAATACATTCTAAATTCATACTTTTCTCTTTAGAGAAGAAAAAATCCCTCAGATTCATTTTGCGGTATAGGTGAAACAATTCTATTTTTAACTCATGTTTACGTGGTATACAGGTAGGTATAAATTTAAGTCCCTTCATAAGCACTGATAACTCAGTGTCATCAAATTGATAGTTAGATAAATTAATTATATATTCATTAGAAAAAGTCACTGAACATAAATTATGTCCATCTACCTTTTTTTAAATGTCTATCGCCCGGATCTCTTTGGCGTTCCGAATTCTGCCATTCTCTCTTCCTGGGATTGTTGTAACCTTCCCGTTGTTCTGTATACGTCTTCCGAAAGGAATCTGAGTTAGCTGCCCTAGGTAAATCAGGAAAATCTTCTATCTCTCTTTCGTCTTCTTCAAAGGATGAAGCACCGCTTTCTCCCGAAAGAAAACTCTTATTTTTATATTGTTCGAAACGGTTCCAAACCCGATTTTTGAAAAGTAACATTTTTTCTCCTGGGTCTTGGATTAGTAAAGAGCACGAATGCCCTCTTGTGGTCATAGTCACGAATATCTCTATTCAGCTTATATTTTTTTCTATCAATGAGTTCTTTCTCATAATTGGTTAATTTATTATTGATATTAATCAAAAGATTTTCCAGTGTAGAATTGGAAGTCATATTAACCAATTGTTCACAAGTTGATTTTGTTTCAAGGACCAACTTATCTCTTTTAACATGGTCCCGTTCTATTAAAATAAAAACCCATTCTAGACTGCAGCGATGGGCTGCTGCAATCCATCTTTCATGGAATTTCACTTCGGTTTCATCATTTAAGTCAAACGAGAAAGAAGGTTTTTTAATGGACCTTAGTCCACGTGGAGTTATTTCCAATTCACAGTACCTTTGCAGACTTCCGATGTTATAAAAGACAGCAGTCTCTTTAGATATTAGTTGTTCTAATTTAGAGCACAATTCCTGTGCATCAGGGTTATCTGAAATTTCAGACTTCTTACCCACCATAGCAAATGGGTTCAGTGAACTTCTTTTATGTGAATCTTCCCATTTCTTCATAATGCCACCGCCAGCATTATTGGATATATCAGCACCTGTATTTTTGTTTCCATGAAAATGAATGTCTCCATTATTAATTGTGGTAGTATTAGTAGTACTTATACATTGACTGGATTCCCCATTACGATTGGGCATTTCCATGCCCGATTCTCTAAAAATCCTTGGAAAGGAGCACAGAGACTCACTGGTCATATTAAGCAACAACACCGATAAATATTCATATAACAGCAACGACCAAAAGAACACCAGTGAGTAACAGCTCAACTTTCAAAAATTTATTAAGCAAAAATATCTCACTTCTCTTAGCGCCTCGGCCAACAGCCTTTACAGAGTAGAAAAACAGAAAGCACATTCAAAGTGATATATATATCAAAGCTTCATCAATCAGTACATTTAAACAATCAATTAATTATTCAATTATAAAATCTAGAACTTTTAAAGATACAATAATCATATAAAACTATGCCAGTTACATTCCTTATTTAGTCCATAAGGACTTAAAGTATTGTATTTCATAATCAAAAGAGATTCCTTTTGTCTTAACACATTTTTTTGAAGAGTAACATTGTTAAAATGTAATGGTACATGTTCTAAAATAGAAACTTTCATACATTCTAAATTACCATTATGTTTGTTATTAAAATGTTCTGCAATGGGGCTATTCATCTTTCTATTTCTCACATCTCTAACATGTTCCTTTATTCTATGAGATAAAGTGCGCTTAGTTTCACCATTATAATATTTTTTACAAGAGCAGAAAATAGCATAAATAACCCCTGTATTAAGACAAGAGTATTTAGCTCTATTGGAAATTTTTTTTCCATTAATTTCTTTTATTTCCATATTTATATATTTGCAAATAGAACAATTATTGCATGGAAAAGTACCTACTTCATTAATATTAGTTAACATAAAATTCTGTTTTTCCCTGTATACACTGTGTACCAGAAAATCCCGTATATTTCTGCCTCTCTTATACAATGTCACTAATTGTACATTTCTCAATGAGATAATTTCCTTCTTAACAAAATCCCAATATTCTTTTATTGTATCATTAATCACAGGAGAAAACTTTGTATATTTAGTTACAAAAAATAATTTATCTGTATTTTGTTCATTTTTATTATATTTTATGGAACTATATCTACTATTTAATTTTTTATTATGAAATACTTCATTAAAGCTGTTCATAACATTCAATTCATTATAGCCTCTGTCAATAAACATGTTGGCTGCTTTCAAAGCTTCACTAGCAGCTAAAGAGGCATCACTACTTAGTCTTTTGATTCTAATGAATTCCCCATATGGAATAGCTGTTAATGTATGAGTTGGGTGACAACTAGTGCCACACATTTTCCAATTCATTCTATCAAATTTCCTATGTATACTAGTAGTTATTTTTTTACCATTAATTCCAGTAAGTGTAATATCCAGAAAATTAATTTTATCTCCTGTACAAGTATCATCAAATTTAATACCAAATTCATTATTATTCAATTCATTAATAAATGTAGTAGACAAATTATATCCCCCATCACATATAAAAATTAAGTCGTCTATAAATCTATAATAACCAATGACATATTTTTTAAAAAAATAATGTTTGTAAATATATTTGTTTTCAAAAAGGCCCATAAATAAATTGGCATAAGATGGGGCAAATGCAGCCCCCATCGCTGTTCCCTTCAGTTGTTGATATAAGGTGCCTTGTATTATTGTATTGTAGTAATTTGGTACTATTGTCTGCTTTTACTTTTCATGTTTGCCCCCCCCCTTGGGGTTTGCAACTATTTTATTTCTTTCAGTATTCTCAAGGTTTTAACAAACTTGCTATCTGTCTATTCAACAGCATGGCTATCAAGCCTGGAGAGGAGATGGAATCTCAAGTCACAATGGATAAAACGGGTTTAAGTTTCAACACTAGAGAACAAAACTAAATTTAAAATGCATGCAATTCTGGAAAGGGAAGAAAAAATACTACTTAATTCAATACTGATTTCTGTTAGTAACCTTCATCTCAGTGAACTGAAAGAAGCATTACAAGAAGATATGGAGAACTGTTTGCACAAATCAGTAATATTCATACTACTTTGGCTGAATTATATTCTGTGATTGTGGTATGATAGGTACCAATCTCAAACTGTGTAGGGAATATTTCAAATGCAATATACAAAACTTGCCTGCATTCCAAACAATTTTTGTCAACTACACGTAGCTTACAAAATCTCTGACTTACTCACTTTAGATGCAAGGTGCTCTACAGCAATCAATGTCTTGCTCCTGAAGCTGAAATGTACTCTGATACTGTTAAGCTTACAGTCACCCCATAGTATACAGCTGCTGCAAAAAAACAGAAAATAAAATCTTCTGAATTGTTCACATCTGTCCCACTCAAGGGTATCAAGAGCAAATACAACTGGCTCCTATTTGACATGAAAGCCTCCTTTCTCCTAAATATCTTCACCTTTGAATTGTTGAATGAGTGTTTCTGTGCACCTGTTAGATACCACATGCTCTTTGGAACCTCATTTTGCTCCTTTAAAGACTTTTAACACTAACCTCCAAATGAGACTACCTTTCATAAGGATGACAAGGAAGGGAAAATACTACAAAAGTGTCCCAGAACAAATAAACAACATCCCACAAGGTATTAGATGCATCACATCTACTAATATTTCAAAACTCACTTGTAAAACACTTCAGGCACTCAATGAAACTGCTTTGACAACCACAGCTTAATCTCCCCACTGCAGAATCTCCTGTTTTCTTCATTTGCATTACTTCTCCTCCTAAGTGAACTATTCATTACTCTTATACATTGTACAATTAATATATCCTTTGCCACTACCAACCTAAGATCTAACTTTATGCACCTGCATTTGATTATGTTTGCTTGGCAGCCATCTTATACGTGACTATCAAAACATTCCTGGCAGGTCCTGATTATGTAAAAAACTTCATTATATGAATATTGTACATAACTGTATGCTATATCTGAATTATATATAATGCTGAGCAATGTGTTCACTCATTCATTAGCTACATGCACTCATAATATAGGGTGCTACACGTTCATGTAGGACTGCATGCTGTATCTGCTATGCCCTTTCTCTTCTGCACCAAATACTGTCTATTTCCTGTCACTTGATGTTGTGTGCTTTGCTTTATGGCCTGAATCATGCTAAAAAAGGTCTATGAACAGTGCACATACCCATTTAACAAATATATGTATGTATGTTTGTATGCATGCATGCATAAGAGTATGTATATATAAATAAATTAACTATATCTGTGGAATTTATGGCAGAAGTAAGAAGATGCAATGATACCCTGTTCACAAGTCTGAAAAATATAGCTCATCCTAATTACCCAAAGGCTGAAGAATTATTACTAATAGGATGGCCACTTAGAGAGCTTTACACAAAGTCTGCTTAAGATTCTCCTAGACTAGTTTACTTTAAATAATTAAACTTAAAATCCTTAAAATAACCAAAAATAAATTGGACTTTACTTGACAAATCTGTCAGTTGATGTTCACTTCAGACATTCCTTTGTAATATAATTTAGCAAGAAAAGAATTATTGCCTTTTCACTGATTTCTAATTATAAAGGGCATGTACTTTCAGATACTCTTTCCAGCTAAATGTTTTTTCCTTGGAACAGTTGCAAATATTGCAATGATTACAAAGGAGCAGAGATTACTCTAGCAATGTTATTACTTTCACATATATCCAAAAATGGCTTATGTGTTCACCACTGAATGCATCTTGCATCAAACATCTATTCTCAGAATGTTAAACATCAAACATTACTTATACCAAACAGGTATATCTCTGAAAATAAAATTACTGAATGGCCATAGCTGGCCAATATATTGGAATCAACATATATTACTTACTTACCGGTGACTTAACTATAAGAAAACCTGCCCCTTCCCCAATTTAGTGTGACCTTGGGGTTGGTATATATAATTATTGGGGGGAGGGGTTGAACATCAGGATTCAGTGAACAGCAGACACTACTTATGTGTGTGTGGGGGGACTGCAACCCCCACACCCCTGCTAATTATATATACCAACTACATCTGTAGTTAGCATATGCATACCAGCTAATGGATATTCTGACCATGTTGAAAATGTTTGTCTTGAATTTCTTTTCAGAGCAATTAGAAATAGCAGGAAAATCACGTTTGGCTCATTGCAGTTTTTTATCTTAGCTGTGTCAGTTTAAGCATGATTTAATATAAATTTTGGGTGTCAGAACCTCATTTTTAATAATATAGGATTATGGTTACCAACTTTATGATCAAAGCATAGTGAACAGGAAAAATAACAACAAATAAATAAATATATAAATAAAAATAACAGAACTAATGCAAGTAAGTGCAGCATGTACAAGGACCTGCTATTTCCTTTTTCATTGTTAATTGCAGTTCTTAAAAAGCCAAGTTTAGCAAGTAGAAAAAAAAGGTAAAGTAAGTAACTGTAGTAACAGTAACAAAGACCTGTGCATGTGAGTGTGTGTAGTGTGCATGTATGTGTGTGTTTGTATGTGCATGTGTGTTGTATGTTATGTGTAGGGGAATCTTTTGTAATGACCTGAATATATTACTTTATGTATGTCTTCATTCATTCACTTGATCAGAATAAAACCTCTGAGGTGAACACAGTCAATAAAATGTCTGCAGTTGCTAGCTACATTTGTGTGTCTGCCTGTCTGTGTATTGGTGTGTGTGTGTGTGTGTGTGTGTGTGTGTGTGTGTGTGTGTGTGTGTGTGTGTGTGTGTGTGTGTGTGTGTGTGTGTGCATTGGGGGGGGGGGGTGTTTGTCTGAGACTGTCTGAACCTGAATCTATAGAAGACTAGGTCATGCCCCAGGGTTCCTTTCATCTCATCTAAATGCATATGGCCAAACATTGTCAGATTAGAGTTAGATTGCTGCTTATTACATTGATTGTTTTGCTTGTGTTTGACCATGCATATTTATTTTTCTAATAGCCATTAAAGTGAATTTAGGAAATATTCATTTACACTATGTAAATGAATTTAAGGAAGATTCGCTTACAGTCCCATTGGTTTTTCATGCTGTGGATGTTCTGTGCAAGGTTGGACATAGTGACTTAAAATAGTTTGGCATTTTTGTCACTGTTGTGAGGTCTCTGAGTTGGTATGTTTGCCACCGAGATTATGTAATCTGAAATTTAGTATATTGAAAAGACAGATGTGCAGGGAGGTACAGAGGAATTGCATCCTCACAAAAGTACTTGGTTTGGCTTTATTACGAATACCAGAATTACCTCTTTTTGGCTTTGTGTGTCTATTGTTAGCATAATGTTAATCATTTCATGGGTGTTGTTTGTCTCGTGCAATCAAAAGAGATGAGAAAGTGGTGTATGGTTTCACGATATTTATTGTACATAAACATTGTCAGGAACTGTAATTAGAACATGCATTTAAGCTAACTGATTCACTCATTACTTCAAACACACTTGCATGTGCATCTCCATTCATGCTTGCACTCACTCTGGTATGACTGTACAAAATGGCACTGTTCTCGCATGTGCTCAGTACTGATATAAACATGCTATTTAGCCTCAGTGGCTCAACAGGAACATTACACATAATGATATACATCCTCCCTCTTTGATTTGTTTGGCATGCAATAGGAGAACAAGACAATGTATATTCTAGATAACATTTCAATATTAATAACATATCAAACACAAGTCCAAGTCACTGTATATTTTGGATTGGGTTTGGAAATTCTACCCAAAGCCACAAGCCTCAGCAAATTGTTTGAACTGCTGACTGGTAAATTGTGTACCATTGTCAGATACAACTTTGTGTGGACTACCATGCACAGAAAAATGTCTCTTCAACTTTGTAATGATAATGCTGGATGTTAAGTTGGGAAGGTCAATTTCAAACCAGTCTGAGTAAGAGTCTAACACAAAGTAATGCTCAGCATTCATAGTTTCATAGGTTCATAGGTGTGTACTAGACTAATAGCCCTGGAGTCTTTACACACCTAGGCCATAGAAGTGCCCTGGGGTCATCCTGCCTGATGTTAGTTCCCAGTGCCTCTATCAAGTAGAGCCATTGCAGTGATCCCTGGGAAGAACTTTCTATTTCCCTTCCACTCATCAAGATTTCTCTTGAAGAGGGCCAGTAAGGTGCTCTGTTTGACATGTATGGGAAGTCTGTTTAAGAGCATGGGCAGTCTCTGGGTTATGAAGCTGTCCCTCCAACATGTTCTGTTGATTGTGGTAATGAGGTTGAGGTCTCAGGTGCATGTGGTGTGGCAATATTGGGATTTCTTTAGATGTAGCATTTCTAACAGAGCTGGGTCAGACATGGCTTTTTAAGTTAAGCAGAGATCGCCTTTTTGTAGACGATATGAGACAGAGACTAGCTGGAGTTTTTTGAGTCTGTCCATGTAGGACATGTGTTTAAGGCCTAGGATCATCTTTGGTAGGTACTTTTGTGGCCTTTCCAGCTGTTGCATGTGTCTAGTGAGGTACATGCCAAATGGGGCATTATACTCAATGGCTGGCCTAATGAGGGAAGAGTAGAAAGAGATAAGGACCTCTTTCTTCCTGGATGCAAAGCCCTTGGTAATGAGATGTGCCACATAGAAGGACTTTCTGACCACAGTGGCAATGTGGTGGTTGAAGGAGAGGTTGCTGTCAACCTGTGTCCCCAGATCTCTTATAATGCCTTCAGTGTTCAGTGGGCTCCCATTGATGTGGTTATTAGTGGGAACTGAGTTTTTACCAAAGGGGATGATGACACATTTTTTGGCATTAAGCTTAAGGCCATGGTTTTGACACCAGTCTCAATGAGGCCTTTCTGCAGGATGTCTACATCACTTAGGGAATTAATAATGGCTCCCAGCTTGCAGTTGTCTACAAACTTGGTCAGCCAGAGTCCCTCCATGTTGGCATGGACTTCTGAGAAGTAGATGACTGACAGGAGAGGACCCAGGACCAATCCATGTGGGTCTCCACTTGTGACTGGTCGGGAGTCTGATTTGGAGTCCACTACTTTTACACTGTAGGTTCTATCTGTGAGCCAATTTGCAACCCACCTAGTGATATAGGAGTTAATGCCTAGTTTGGTGAGTTTATCAATAATTCCCGAGTGGGGAATGATATCAAAAGCCTTGGCCAGATCGAGGTAGGCTGTATGAACTGCCTTGCCCTCATCCACAGCTCTGGTGACTGACTGAAAGAAGTCAACTATGTTGAGCAGGCATGATCTACCTTTCACAAAACCAAATTGCATGGGATCTAGAGTTTGGAGATTCCCTATATCCTTGTTAATTAGGTCCATGATGATGTGCTCCATAGCCTTACATATCAGACTCATCAGGCTAATGGGGCAATAATTCCCAGGGTCTGTAGTCGCTCCGCCTTTCTGGAGAGGGAAGACTGTAACACTGTGCCATTTGGTAGGGACAAAGCCTAAGGTGAGGCTGTGATGGAACAGAGCACACAGATGTGGTGCCAGTTCACTTTGTAGTTTATGATACCACAGTACAAGCAGAAAATGATTGATTTCAACAATTTGCTAAGTTTCTGGTGTTATTCTAATGGGATCCAGTATCTGTCTGCCTGGGATGACATGATTGACAGACCTTGATGGTTTACCAGAAATGGCCTGTATCTGTCACCCCTGGGCTTCCAGATACTGGCCAAGGCTGTTGCCACCCCTATAGTGCCTTTTTTAGGCAGTGTTCCAAAGACCAAATTATCACCATAACAGTACAAACAAATGCAATCTAAGGGTCATGCTGCTCAACACTAGAAGTCTAAATCTCAAAATGCACTCGCTCGAAGCACTCTTTAAAATGGAGAACATCGACAGTTGTGCTGTAACAGAGACCTGGTTCAAGGCAGCAGAAAGCACCCCTGCACTACCAGGTTATAACTCATTCCACACCTTTCGGCCCCAGAACTTGGACTGAAGCTCCAAAGGTGGTGGTGTTTCCATATTCATAAAGGATGCGCACATCTCCAGACTGGTAGCCCAACATAACGCATCAGAGATACTTCAGGTGCAGCTAACATTGTGCAAGACAGCGATTCAGTTCGTAGCCTGCTATAGGCCCCCAACCATGTCCCAAGACTCACACTCCATGTTCCTAAACAACCTGGAAAATATTACAGTCCAACCTAACACTCTTGTACTGAGTGACTTCAACTACCCCTCCATTAACTGGGACAACTACTCATGTACCAATACACTTGCCCAATGTTTCCTGGAATTCATTAATTCCAATGCCCTGGACCAGCTCATTCTTATCCCCACTAGAAGTAGCAACATCCCTGACCTGGTCATTACTAACATGGGCAACCACTGCTCTACACCAATAGTCAACTCCTCCCTGGTTTGATCCGACCACAAACTAATTACCTTGAAAATCCACATCCCTCCCACCCCCTCCCCCCTGCAAAGGTTACCACCATGAAAAACTTATCCAAAGCTAACTTTGGGCTCCTAAAAACAGAGGTGGCTAACTTCATGGCACCCATGCAAATGGAGAATAGTTGCATGACCACCAAATGATACACCAATGCAGTGTATGAACACATTCACAAATGTATGGATCTTGCCATACCCAATAGAACCAAGACACTCTCCTCCAAAAAAAGAAGCCAGTGTGTTGGTCCCCTGTTATAAACAAACTCTACAACAGAAGGAGAAAACTGATGCAGAATAAAGTGAAGTCCCAGGACTGGAAAACTCCATTATCAGCCTCAACAAAAAGTTGAGATCCTTCATCAAATCCTCTAAAGCTAGCTATGAAAACAGAATTGCAGCAGATAGTAAAGACAACCACAAGGCCTTCTATAGTTATGTAAAGAATCTCCACGGCAATACCCAGATTTGCTCTGAGATTCTGCACAATGGTACCACCTATCTCTCCAACAGATATTGCCAATATACTGTCTGACAGATCCAGTGCCAACTTTACCCCCCCCCAAAGAACTAATCACAATACCAGTAGATTGCCAGGCACCCAGTATTACTACTGCACAGGTTAAAACAGCACTGTCCAAGGCCAGGAATACAGCTTCTATGGGACCTGACAATATCCCTAGCTGTGTCCTACATGGACTACAAAGTGAACTGGCACCTCACCCGTGTGCACTGTTCAATCACAGTCCCTACCAAATGGTGCACTGCTACAGTCATCCCTCTTCTTAAAGGAGGAGCGACTACAGAGCCTGAGAACTATTGCCCCATTAGCCTGATGAGTCTGATATCCAAAGCTATGGAATGCATCACCATGGACCAAATAAACAAGGATATAGGGAACCTCCAAACTCTGAATCCCACACAGTTTGTTTTTGTGAAGGGTAGAATCATGCCTGCTCAACTTGCTCTACTTCTTTGGATCAGTCACCAGAGCTGTGGATGAAGGGAAGGAGGATCATACAGCCTACCTTGATCTGTCCAAGGCCTTTGATACCATTCCCCACTTAAGAATCATAGAAAAACTAGGTGGGTAGGCCAATCATCGAGTACAATGCCCTATTTGGCATGTACCTCACTAGACACCTGCAACAATTGGAGAGGCCGCAAAAGTACCTCACAAAGAGGATCTTAGGCCTTAAACACTTGTCCTATATGGACAGACTCAAAAAACTACAACTATCCTCTGTCTCATATCACCTACTTAGAGGTGATCTCTGCTTGACTTACAAAGCCATGTCTGACCCAGCTCTGTTAGAAATGCTACATCTAAAGAAATCCCAATCCCTCCACACCACATGCCCCAGAGACATCAACCTCATTACCACAATCAACAGAATGTACTGGAGGGACAGGTTCATAACCCAGAGACTGCCCAATATATGGAATAGACTTTCCATACATATCAAGCAGAGCACTTCACTGACCCTCTTCAAGAGAAATCTCGATGAGTGGATAGGAAATAGAAAATTCACCCCGGGGATAACTCCAGTTGCTCTACTTGACAGAGGCATGGGAAACTAAGGTCAGATGGCACGATGCCAGGGTAATCTTATGGCTAGGCTTGTAAAGGCCCCAGGGACATTAGCCTAGTACACACCTATGAACCTATGAACCTATGTAGAGCACATTCAGGGATATTGTCATGTCCCATGGAAGCTGTATCCTTGGCCTTGGACAATGCAGCTTTAACCTGTGCTGCAGTTATGCTGGGTGCCTGGCAATCCTCCGGTATTGTGATTGGTCCTTTAGGGGTGGAGAGATGGCTAAAGTTGGCACTGAATCTGTCAGCCAGTATGTTGGCAATATCTGTTGGCTTAGCATAGGAGGTACCATTGTGCAGTAACTCAGAACAAACCTGCGCATTGCCATGGGGATTCTTGATATAACTATAGAAGGCTTTGTGGTTGTTTTTATTGTCTGCCACAATTCTGCCTTCATAGCTGGCTTTAGAAGTTTTGATGAGGAATCTCAACTTTTTGTTGAGGTTAATAAGAGAGTTTTTCCAGTCCTGTGACTTCACCTTTTACTGCAACAGTTTCTTCCTTCTGTTGTAGAGTTTATTAATGGCAAGGGACCACCAGATTGGCTTCCTTTTCTTTGGAGGAAAGCATCTTGGTTTTGTTGGGTATGGCTAGTTCCATGCATTTATGTACATGTTTGTACAGTGCATTTGTGTGACTCGGCAGTCATGAATCTGTTTTCCATTGACATGAGTGCCGTGAGTTTAGCCACCTCTGTTTTTAGGAGCTCAAAGTCAGCTTTGGAGAAGTTTTTCATGGTGGTTACCTTTGAAGGGAGGTGTGGGTGAGATGTGGATTTCCATGTTGATTAGTTTGTGGTCAGATCTAACCAGGGAGGAATTGACTATTGGTGTAGAGCAAAGGTTGCCCATGTTTGTATTAAGCAGGTCAATGATGTTTCTTCCTCTAGTGGGGGTAAGAATGAGCTGGTCCAGGGCATTGGAAATGGTGAGTTCCAGGAAGTATTGGGCCAGTGTATTGGTGCATGAGTAGTTTTCCCAGTTGATGGCGGGGTACTTAAAGTTACCTATTATGAGAGTGTTGGGTTGGACCCTAATAGTTTCCAGGGTGCTTAGGAACGTGGAGTGAAAGTCTTGGGACTTGGTAGGGGACCTGTAGCAGGCTACGACCTGAATCACCATCTTACCCAATGTTAGTTTTATATGAAGTATCTCAGATGCATTATGCTGGGCTACTGGTCTGAAGGTGTGCATATCCTTTATTAATATGGAGATACCACTGCCTTTGGAGCTTCGGTCCATGTTCTGGGGCCAAAAGGTGTGGAATGAGTTATAGCCTGATAGTGAAGGGGTGCTTTCTGCTGCTTTAAACCAGGTCACCATTACAGCACAAATATCAATGTTCTCCATTTTGAGGAGTTCTTCCAGCAAGTGCATCTTGAGATTTCCATTCGAAAATATCAGTAGCAACCATTGACCAAGGTAGTTTAGGAATCTGGTTTAGCAAAAATGGTTCTTTTTGTTTGTGCAGTTTAATGCTGTTACAAATATAACATGCTATAGTTTCCTTCTTTATATGTCTTGACATAAAATGCCAAAATACTATGCCTCTTGTCCTTCTTTTGGTAGAATCGGTACCGAGGTGTCCATGATGTAAAATTTGGATATATTCCTGTTGTAATGCTAAAGGGATAACTACCTTTGGACCTTTCATGATGATGCCATCCTCCATCATGAGCTCATCTCAGTAAGAAAAATATTTCTGGATGTCAAGTGGTAGACTGGTTTATCATACTGGCCATCCTTGACTGATAACATGTCAGCTTCTGAAGAACTGAGTCGAAAGTTTTATGATGTCTAAGTTCATCTGGCTGGGTGCTCTTGATAAAGCATCAGCAAGGTATAAATATTTGCCTTTTGTATAGAATGTATTGAATTGTACTTTTGCAATTTAAATATCATGGATTGCAAACCTGCTGGGGCTGAATGTATTGGCTTTTTGAGAATTGTCACTAGAGGTTGGTGATCAGTCTCTATTTGAATAGTTTGCTATAAATATAATCACTGAACTTCAAACATGCAAACACTACTGCAAAAGCTCTTTTTCAATTTGCACTACTGGTATGCCTTCTTGAAGATATACTGCACGAAGACCATGCTTTGAAGCATCACATGAAAATATTACAGGTTTGCGGACATCTTAATATCTCAATGTGGTAGACTGGCAATTTTCTGTTTCAGAACTTCAAATGCTTTTTGGTGTTGTTCTAACCAGAAATAGTTTACAGTTTCGCATGTCAACTCATGTAACAGTGCTAAAAGCTTTCCTAAATAGTTTACTATACCAAGAAAACATCGCAAAGATGTGATATTGTCTTGAACTGGCATCTCAAGAATCGCAGCTTACTTAGCTGGATCTGGTTGTAAGCCAGAGTTAGTGAACAAATGACCCACATAAGTAACTTCTCTCAGCTTGAATTTACATTTCTGGAGATTCGATTTAAGATTCACTTCTCATGTATGGTCTAGAAATTTCTTGAGGTTTCTATCATATTCTTCACCATTGTCCCCTACAATAACACATGGATAACCTGAAAAAATGTGCTCCATCACACATTGAAATACTTCACTAGCAGAATTCATTCCAAACGGAATTCTCAAAAATCTGTCCCTTCCAACTGGCGTACTGAAAGTAAACAATGAAGATTTGTGATCCAGCAAAATTTGCCAAAATGAACTTTTTGCATCTAGGACTTAAAAAATAATGGTATTTGGCATAACAGATGCTACTTTTTCTACAGTGCACATCGGATGTTTAAGTGCTTTGTTTAAATTTCTCGGCTCGATACATATTTAAATATCATCTCATATTTTCTTATCAGCTACAACCATGGAAGATACCCATTCATTTGGTTCTTTTACTGCAGTTATACCTAAATTCACCATTTGTGAACAGTGCTGTTTTTACTTTACTCTGTATTGCTACTGGAATCTTCATTGCTGGTCATGCAACTGGACTTACTTTATGGTTTAACCTCATAGGATATGTGACTGATAGCTTGCTTAGCTCATCTTTGAAAATAGCATATTCAAGAAAAATATTCTGTGTAAAACTATTGTGGTTGTTCAGACTTATATGGTGGATTTCTTTGTTAAATTAAATTAGTCCCATTCTCAAACTGTCTTTGAGGCCTAGCAATGACTGCACATGTCTTTTGACCATGTAAAACTGCAAGTCATAGCTGTTCCCAGGAGAATGGCATGTGAGAACTGCTGCACCATCAGTTTGAATCTCTTCACCACCATAAACTTGTACCAAGTATTGCACATTTTGCTGAATCAAGTTTCTCACCAGCTTTCACCTTGGCAAACATTTGTGCTTATATAACATTGCACTTGGATCCAGTATTGACAAGTTCTCCTGGTTTTCCATTAATCCAAACAGTACAAAATAGTTTTCCCTTTGCTGCCAGATTAACAGGTAGCTGATAGTTCACTGTATTAATTGTTTCATCAATCACAGATACACCATCAACATAAAAAGTTTGCTTACAGCTTTCTAACTGATCTACTTGCTTCTTTGGATGCTGTCTTATATTAAAAGATTGTGGTATTTTAGACTTACAAAGCTTTTCGAAATGATTCCACTTTTTACATTTGTGACTTTGCTGCCCAAAAGTTAAGCACTTTTCTTGTTTAGGTTCATAGTTGTCTCCATAATTACGACAGTTATCAATAAGATTACTTGTAGTTGCCCCATTCAGTTTATGGTTAAAACTGGGTACTGCCACATTCTTTGGCTTATATCTTTTATTCTTCTTAGCTTTGTGTCTCACACTACCAACATTCACACTAGTAAATTCTGCATGCATGCTTTTCCCATTTGTAAGCATATTTGTGTGCTTTTCTGTAACCTGGTATATTTGACATATCTCTATGGCTTTGCTCAATGTTAAATCATTATCTCGAAGCAAAATCTTTCTCACTGCATCATTATTAACACCACACACAAGTCTATCCTTTATCAACTCATCTCACAAATCAACAAATCTGCACGTTTTTGCTTTGTTTCTCAAGTCAGTAATATATGCTGCTATAGTTTCACCTGGCTTTTGATTTCTTATGCAAAATATGTGCCTTTCAATTGTAATATATGCTTGAGGGTTACACATTTCTCTAAATTTACATTTTAAGCACTCAGAGTCCTCCCGCGTTTCAGCCTGTATCACAACATGGAGGTTCTTCCCCTCGTCTGCATACATAGAAGGTGCATACACAAATGAGTGTTCCCTCTCAAAGGCTTCCAAGCCTGCTAAATTAAGAAGTGTGAATGCCTTTGTATATGCATCTTTATCAGAAAAAGCAGCCTGGCTGTATGAAAATATCATATACTTGTTTAAACACTTTCCAGTTCTCTGCAATAGTGTTATCAAACACCAGTGGTTCAGGTCTGCGAAATCCCTCTGCCATCACAACAAAATACGTTTAAACTATAAGTATAGACCAGGTACTTGTAATTATGTTTGAATGCACAACAATTTCTTTGAAAATGTGTCACATTGACACAGCAAACACTGTGATCATTCTAGAAACTTTGGATGCTTCAAATAGCTTTCGTTAATGTGAAAAAGTAGTATGTTGTGAATAAATATAGTTGTTTTAGCCTTTTTGCACATTTTAAACATTTCAGAAATCATTTCAAACACTTTTGTATTTATTTCAAATACTTTTATCAGTATGTCGCAATTTTAGACATTTTGTTTATCTCAGTAATTTTTTCAAACATTTTAAATGCTTGGCAACACATTCGGTGAATGAAAAATCATTTAAACGAGTTTAAGTACCTTTGAATAACTGCTGACCTGTTTGCAAGTTCACTCTGGTATAGTTTTCCACTTCTAATCATGTGCTTCTTGGCTTGTGTGTTGCTTCAACTTCGGATTCCATCTGGCACCATGTCATTTTAGACATGCTGCTCCTGATACCATGTCTCTTGTCTCATGCATTCAAGAGAGACAATAAAGCTGGGCATGGGTTCAATATATTTATTGTACATAAACATTGTCAGGAACTGTAATTAAAATATGTATTTAAGCTAACTGATTCACTCCTTACTTCAAACACACTTATATGTGCATCTCCATTCATGCCTGCACTCACTCTGGCTGACTGTACAAAATTGCACTGCTCTCACACATGCTCAGTACTTATATGCATGTACTATCTAATATTAATGTGGTGAACTCCATTAGAAGTAATGCCTAATTCTAAGCAGTACATTAATGCCTGACTTTGTATGTGCAGCAGGTTGGGGTTGTGGCTCACAATCAGATGTATGGACATTAACATACAGGTAAGTTCAGAACACTTTTCCATTTGCTTTTATTTTGTGCAGCTATTCTCTTACAGTAATCTAAGGTTTTGTATTTTTCATACAAGCTCAAGGCAGTGCTGTGGTGTAACAAGAATATTTGACACCCGGAGCAGAATTTTTTGTAACTCCCCTCCACTTCCCAAGAGGAGATATTTTTTTTTTATAAAACCCCTCCTCTACGAAAATTGTTTTTAGTAATAATAATGAAATGAAACAAATTAATGGCCGGCAAGGAGCAAGCTAGGAGCCATGATCAAATCCACAAAAGACCCAGCACTCCTACAGGAAGGCTTGTTCCAAACAAATAATTGGTACCAGAATCATGGACCAAAGCTAGATGTCAAAAATGAATTATCATCTCCTTTGGAAAGTTGAGTAAAATATTGACAACACACCCCTAACAGCTGACCGAGTAATTTGGGATTTGGTTACTTATGTGGACAGTTGATCCCCATATTCTGCTTAAAACAGATCAAGATGAAGCAAATCTAGGGACATTCTGCAAAATCAGAAACAGTTTTAACTTGGTTTCACAAGTACAGCACCTGGGGTGGGGGGGTTAAATATTACAGTATATTTCATGCAAATGCACATTAGTCATGTAAAGGCAGACTATAAGCTAAGCAAACAATATGAGGATATCTTGTAGACCAAACATATTAGGCACAGACAAGAATATTCTGTAAAACTGGAGACACTTTCAAATGTGTTTCATACAATATTCCAATTTATTTCACACAAATGCACTTTAGCCATTTATGCCCAACTTTAAAGTGAACACCAGTTATTTCATCCACAACACAGCTAGCCACCCCCATGCTAAGAAGAAAAACATATATTTTCCAATTTATTTCACACATAAATACACACTAGATAGCCTTTAAAATTATATGGAAAGGACAAAGTTACTGCCACTCTGCACAAAAAAGTATACATATTCATGTTTATTCACACAAATGCACCTTAAAGGTGAAATTTAAACTGACCAAGTGAAAAGGACAAGTTACATTCAACCACAGCCCAGCTAGCCACACCCCCAAAAAAGCATAAAACTATTCCAATTTATCAACGCAAACATTCACTTGCCAGCCTTAAAGGCAGAATTTAAGCTGAGCAAGTCAAATGGCAAGTTACTTTAATCCACAGTCCAGCTAACTATGCCCTCACCCCACAACCAAAACAAAAACAGGGCAGAAGAGTATGATAAAAAAGAACATAAATATCCAATTTCAAAATACTTAAGCAAATGCATACACTCAACACACACACACACACACACACACACACACACACACACACACACACACACACACACACACACACACACACATACACTAGCCTAGCCACACCGCTCCTCCAAAAATAAGAAAGAAAATCTGGTTATGTCCACATTAAAAAAATGCTTACCTTCTGTCTGGTAGTCCACAATTCCCTGCATGATTCAACAAAAAAAGTCTGTGACTATAATCCAGTTTGCCAGGTTCTGTTAAAAAAAAAATCCAATGCAAAACTATCTGCTGCACTGTACTACTGTATAACTAGAAGGCTGCTTTTAATTTGAAAAATACCCAAGGTTCTCTCTTGTCTTGTCTGTAGTTCTTTCTGACCTTCCTCAAATCCTGTACCACATTTTCACACATGGACGAATGCATGCACACTACAGGAAGAAACTATGCATTTACTTTAAGCTTTTCATGTTTTAAATGTAACGGGAAAAAATGATTTTTTAAAGGAAAATCCAATCCAGAAGCTAGCATCCCCTTACTCTTTGCACCCGGGGCAGATGCACCCTCTGCTCTGACCCTGCATTTGTATGCCTCTGGGGCAGTGCCTTATCTTGAGTTAAAATTGTGTGGAATCCAACCCCAATTAATAAGACCAAAGAAGAATTAACATACAGACATTTCCTATACAATGATGCTACAAAACCGCTAGGAGCTGACTATGGTGTTAGAACTGTGGGTGCTGGTATGCACAAAATTGTCTCATTCAGTTTAGCTTTTCCTGAAGTCTTATGGGCGATATTTATATTTATTTATTTACTGAATTTTTTTGAATATTTGATTATCTGTTACCCACTTTAAGATCGTTTCAGTGAGGTTTTAAATTCTTGCATTATGCCACATGATATTGTTAAAAGTCTATGGTTAGGCTTACAGAATAAACTGACTCAGTAACAGTATGAGATTATGTAAATGAAGCATAAACTATAGAGTACAGAAGAATAAAAATTCAACACTGGAATAGAACTGAACATTACACATGGCTACAGACATAACCATTATATTTTCCTTATGGAAATTTTCAAACCAGAAATTTGTTTTGCACAAAGTACTTGAGTAATCATAGCTATTGTAAAGTATAGCTGTACGAATCTGTCCTGATCACATCTTCTGTGACTTAATGTACCATGAGTAATGTAGATTAGGATGGTTGGAAGGTAAAATACTGATCACCGTGTGTTAGCTCAAAGAAGAGAGAAAAAATGTAGGATGAAAGATAAGAAAATAAAAGATAAGTAGTGCAAAATGAAAATTCCTTGTGCAGAGAACTGTTAATTGTGCAATCTAAAGGAAGCAGAGATTCTGAATTTTAGAGATTTCATTTGAGACCTGGCTCTGACAATATTGGTATGCAGCCCGGAGAGTCAACCGGACAACCCAGCTATGATTAGTGGCTTGGGTGCTAGAGGAGTCCATCAGGGGGAGGGGTGGAATTGAGCAGCTTAAATCATCTTGCCTATCCAAAGGGAATGTTTTTCTGTTTCCTCTTACAATTTGGCACTCTCCAGAAAGTGTCATTTGGCTGTAAGAAAGTTCATGATCCATTGTTAGCTGGGGGATGGCTCCAATGATTAGAAGTAATGGGTGGTGATTTTCACAACATTGCATTCAATCTGTCCCAATTAAGGATTTCTCAACCCCTTGCATATCTTAAAATCATTTCCCAGGCCACATATATGACTACTACTTCCTGATTCTTGCTCTTAGTTAAGGGCAGTGGCAATTCTACCATACAAAAGGCCATTACTGTTGTTTTCTCCCAGAAGAGGTAAGGCCCTATCTTATGGCAGGCTATTAATATTCCTACCCCCTTAGAGACAAAAGATAAAGATAGGGAAGGTGGGTTTGTAAAGATCAATATTTGAGTGGAAGGAAAGAGAAAAAAAGGAAATGTCATTCGAGTTCTTAAGAAGTCTGATGTTGAAAAGAAGAGTAGATGGTGTTATGGCGGGTTGTGGCATGAAAGGTATCATGCAGTGTGCAGATGTAATGGCAACATTCATAAGCAAAATAATTTGTCCCTTAAACAGATTAAAATTAACAGTGACCCAGATATGGTTAAGCATGCTAATCCCCACCTTTAGAACATGAGGAGAAATGGCATTGTTTTGCTTTTCCTTAGGTATGTGTTCTAATGAAAAGTAACTTATCTTATTGCTGGTAATGTCTCTTCCTTTGCTTATTGCATTCGTTTAGATTTACAAGATGCCTTCTGATGCTAACTGTCCACCATTAAATTATCCAAAACATTTATAACAACTTTCTGTTTCAGTTTTACTCTGTTAGTAACTCACTTCCCATTATGTGATATGCCATTAGATTGTATTATACCAGTGTGTCCTTTTGCAATTCCTTGCTTTGAAAGTGAATTGCTTTACAAGTTACAATTAGTCTAACTCTGTGCTGTTACTTGACATTCCATTCCAAGTACTCTGCCTTCTGCATTAATATTTTACAATTCATTTTGCTGTCTTCTTCAGAAAGCATAATTTTCTTTATATAATGACTTTCAGTATTACTAATATAGGTGTTGCACAAAGCTGATCTCAAACGTCAGCCTTGCACTACTTCATTTCTACCTCCTCTTTGTTCACTGTCATTCCTATTTGCTGTTATGGTCTGTGTCCTGCTATTCTAGTTATCTTTGTTTAAGGCAGCAAACCACCTTGGGGCACAGGTTAAGTCTGATTAATTTTTAAGTGAAACTAGTTATATGTACAAGATTTTTGTCATTTTTAATAAAGTACATCACTTAAATCCAGAAGTGTGCATATAATACTAGCTAATGATTTGCCTTTATTCTTGATATGCCGCATCTTCAGATCCATCTAACCCCTGCTCACACATAAACACACACACACACACATACACACACACACACACACACACACACACACACACACACACACACACACACACACACACGCACATGCATGCACTAAATTTCAGGTATTATATCCTCCTGTCCGAATTATAACCAGTTCTTAAAAATTTCTAGAGAGCCAAAAAAAAAATTAACATATCAGAATTCACACATAAGTAGTGCAATTTAAATAAAATGTATTTTATTTTTTTATTTAAATACAGTTTACATGCAGTATCTGTTCAAGTAGCCAATTCACTTGTCAATAAGCTTTGAATGATTTATTTAAATACAGTTTACATGTAGTATTTGTTCAAGTAGCCAATTTACTTGTCAATAAGCTTTGAATGATCAAGCCCATTTAATCGATCAAGTGATTATTGACAGTTTTCCTTAAAAGCCTCAGAGTTCATTGTATTAGTTTAATGGGAGCAGTGGGTAACCCCCTGCATCCACACTGAATAAAGAAAAGTTTCATGTTACTAAATAAAGACTGACAAAGTAGGTCAGAAAAATGGTCATGAAATGTAAAATTATGAACTCTATGACTGGGTTCAATTTGGAAGGCAGGAAAGTGCACGTGTTATGTTATGCTACAAAGAGGAACCAAATGTAAGCAACAGAACATTAAAGCCATGCTGAAGAAAGGGCATCTCAGCTTTTCATAATGTGACAAAAACATGTATTTTAGGATAATTTACTAATATGGGTGAGTACTCATGGTAATAACATAGGCATAGCATTCTGGGAACAGTGATTTAATAATAATGGAAGAAAAGTGAAGGATTATTTGTTTTACCCCAGGGAAGTATTCCGAAAAGCATTATTCTTTCCCAGTTATTTTCACTGACAGCTCTCCCTTATTACTTTTTCATCTCTTGGGTTTGAATGCTGTAATGTTTCCATGGTTTCGGGACCTCTGAGTTTTGGTTTTTAACAGAAAACCTAATAATATTCTATAATGTGGGATTTATGCACAATGGGAATAGCAAACCATAAAACAAAATATAACATTCTTGCTAAGTCAGTAAATCTTCAGATCTTAAATTTTGCCATACAATATATTCTGCATTCTTTTGTTGTGGCTGTTGTTAAAATATTGCATATTATGATTATTTTTATTTTTATATTCACTTCACTTCTAAACATCATCACATTTGTTAGTAAATAAACAGTAAAACCTAAAAGTTAAAAGAAGAGTCATTGAAAGCAGCCTCAAGCTTCATTTTTTGAGTAGCTAATTTTCTGTTTCATACAGGTTCATAGGTGAATACTAGGCTAATTGCCAGTTTTAAGCGTAACTAATAACTCAAAGACTAAATCAAAGTCTGTACCTTGCGTCTATAAGGTGAAGATTTTAACCATTATGCTACCCCCCCCCATCTTATGTTGTACCTAGGCACCCAGGCCAGGCAACCACCCCCACTCCAACAACTTGCAAACAACAGTGCCCTGTAAACATTGCTAACACATTCAATAGTTTCTTCACAGAAACTATACAATCCCTGGCCACACAATTCAAACAAACAACCAGCCCACTCCACTACCCATGCCAGCAGAATACTACAACTACATCAGATCATATATTTACCTTCGATCCAGCTTTATAACATCTCTTCTTAAAAAACTAAAACCCACTAAGCTAGCAGCTGACCTTCTCCCAGCTGAGTTTCTGCAAAAAGCAGCTGAGGCCATTTCCTATCCCGTCTCCATAATCATAAACCGTACCTTGTCAGAAGCCTTCATCCCCTCAATATGGAAAATGTCCCACATTATTCCTCTCCATAAAGGTGGTAGCTCACTAGAGCTAACCAACTACAGACCTATAGCTATACTCTCACCCCTGGCCAAAATTATGGAAAAGTGTGTCCACAAACAACTGATGGAACACCTCACCAAAAATAAAATTCTAGCTAACTCCCAACATGGCTTCAGGCCAAATCACAGTACCACATCAGCCCTACTATCCTTTTCTAATACCATCAATAACTTCAGAAACAATAATAAACTATCATCTGCTCTTTTCTTAGACCTCTCCAAGGTCTTTGATATGGTGAACCACATTCATCTCCTCCATACATTAAAAAAACTATCACTCAGCAATTCCACGCTGAAATGGTTCCAATCCTACCTGTCCAATAGGCAACAGGCTGTTCTATGGCAGGACAAATTATCTACATGCCTACCTGTTACACTTGGAGTTCCTCAAGGATCTATTCTTGGCCCTCTTCTCTTCACCATCTTTGTTAATGACCTGCCCACAATCACCCCCCATGCCACATGCATTCAATATGCAGATGATTCGACTATCATCAGCACTGCCTCCAACCTGGCAGACCTCACTGCTTCAACCCAAGACACCTTCAACCTAATAGAAAAATGGTTCTCAAGTCGACAACTAGTTCTCAACCCCAACAAAACAAAACTACTTACTTTCTCACCCACTAACAAGACTCTTCCCCCCACCTTCTCTATTACATCCTCCAATGGAATCACTATATCACCAGAAGCTCACACAAAGCTATTAGGTGTTACCATTGATAACTCCCTTAAATTTGACACCCATTTCAATCTTACCATCAAAATCGTCAATAAAAAGCTTGGCTCTCTCTATAAAGTAAAACACTTTCTCACTCCTCACGCTAAAATTACAATTGCCAGCAAACACCTACTATCAACTCTTTTCTATGCCTCCCCCCTCTTTACAAACCTAAACAAGACAACCCTTAACAAACTTGCTTCTTGTTACAATCACATAGCTAGATTTGCCACAAATTCCACCTTTAGAACGCACCACTGCACTAACTTGAAGCAACTAGGGTGGTTAGAGTTTTCCAGCCAATTCCATTTCAACCAACTCAAAACGGCTCACCAGATACTGTATCACCCAGAGAAAACACCAGCTCTGAAAAACATCATTCACCCCTATATTAACCTGCAATCTTTACGCTCCTCCAATAAGATCTTAGCTCAAACTACCAAAGCCAATAATTCTGCTGGGGATTCTCTATTCTCAAACTTTGTAGGTAAAATGTGGAACTCCCTACCGACCATGCTCACCTCAGAACCCTCACTCCTACAATTCAAAAAAAAGCCTAAACCCCATCTCAATACTCTCTGGCAATGTCCCTGTTCCAAACCTGATTAACCAATATCATTTACCCTTCTCTTACCTCACTATCCTTAACCGCTTTTTAACAAGGCGCCTCGCCTTTGTAACTGGCCTATGTTTTTTTTATATGCTGCTGTTTTTTTTTTTCCCAAGATGTGATGTATCTTTATATTGTATTTAGAACTCAACTATGTTCCTTTTTTTGCATTAACAATGTTCATATGTCTGTTATGTACTTGGAGCTTTTCTCCCCGGGCCTCCGCTGAAAATGGACATGTATCCAGTCGGACTCTCCCGGTTAACAAATGTAAAATAAAATAAAAATAAAATAAAATAAATAAATAGTAGATGTGACAGGCAAAAGAAAACTTGTAAAAGTGTAGCTATGAGTCTGCAGATTAGTTATAGCCCAAAAGTTAAAGCTGACGTCAACAAGTGGGCAGTATCTGTGTGGTCTGCTCCAAATTCATCACAAAGTGCTACATTTATAGTCTTAACCTCATGAATACAGATTTATAGGAGATGAATGGTGCTTCTTTAGACATTTTATATACTGGCTAATTGCAAGCTCATTTAAGATTAATTCATGTGCATATGTGTAAGTGTATACACACATGCACTCGCGAGTACGCACACACACACACACACACACACACACACACACACACACACACACACACACACACACACACACATACACGCACACACACACATACACACAGATATACCCCTGAAATAACTTAGCAATCAGCACCTTTTTTGCTCTTTGGTGGGTGTCTTAGTGTTTTAGCATAGTGTTTTTAAATGTAAACTATACCAATAAACTTTACTTTTGATGATAAAGGTAAGCACCATTTTTACATTTTGCATTTAAAACCAGTGTACATTTAAGACTAAGGCACATAGCAAAGAGTGCAAGAAGTGCTGGTAATGCAGCCCTAATTTATTCGACTGTTACTGTATAGACCCACCCAAATATAACCCAGGTATGTCCTTGAATGTCTGACAAACGTGCAATCACACAGACAGATATATCTATCTTGTCTATATATACATACTCACATAGATATATAAATAGATATACATATGATTGATAGCTAGAAAGATAGATATGGTTTCACTATGAGTGGATGAAAGCAAATGTAGAGAGGATCAGAATCCCCACCAAGTCCCCCACAACACTCAGACTTGTATATATCACCTCCATGGTTGCACTCACTTGAAGAACGGGGAATTCACCCAAAAAAGGGAATCTCTTTTGGCACAACTCAGTGACAGTGATTTTCTGTGGAGGAACTCCGTTCATTGGTGAGTTGAACCTCAAGCAACTGAAGCTCAAGTGTTCAGTCTTTGTTCTCTAGTAGGGTAATGGATAGATATAGGTATAGTCTGACAGTTATAGATACATAGAGAGATATATAAATAGATAGAAATGGTTGTAATGCAAATTCTCACAGTGCAAGACTTAGTGGAAGGTACCTCAAATTTTAACCCTATACTCTCAAAACTCTTAATCCCGTATAATAATCTGAACTCCTTACGCTCTTCTAGCAAACTCCTTGCAAGCTTAACTAAGTCTAATAATACAGCTGGTGACTCTCTGTTTACTAACACAGCAGGAAAAAAATGGAACCTGCTACCCAATGAACTAACACTAATTACATCCTTGCCACTCTTTAAACAAAAACTAAAAAAACACCTCCAAAGGCACTGGCTATGCCCTTGTAGTAACCCTGACTAACAACCATCTTTCACCCCTGTTTCTTCCTCTTCTAACCATACTTCCAAACATTTAAATACTTAGTCTTGTAATTAAGACTGACACTATTTAAACTCTAATCAACTTATTGCTTAAATCCTTTAACCTGATGTGAACTATTGTACATAACACTTACTGTATTATATCTGTTTTAGCTTTCTTAAGCAATATTATGTTCATTGTTACTTTTCTTAAGTGTTTTTGATCTCTGAAATGTTATAACTACCTGTTTTATTTGGTTTATTAATCCTATAGTTAACATGTAACAATATTTTTTACATATTTGTATATCTGTGTGGAGCTTTTCTCCCCGGGCCTCTACTGAAAATGGATATATATCCAGCTAGACTAGCCCGGTTAACGAATGTAAAATAAATAAAAATAAAATAAATAAATGTGTAAAGCAGCTTTGATGGTCCCATTATCTTGTATTCCAATGTTGTAGGGCCTCAGCATTATCGCATATAAGTATGGAAGGTTGGCAGAATGGAACACCCCCTGCCCCCCCAATCAGTGATCTCACGTGGAGCTTTCAAGTCAAAAACAGTAACTCAAACAAACGCTGTATCTGAAGTATAACTTTGTAGATAAAGTTGCAATGAAAAAGCTACACAACTGATACAAAGTGAAGCTGTAAGAGCACCAGCTGTGAAGCACTGAAACAACTAAAATCAACTCACATCTGGACAGAACTGTTAGAATTTATTATAAAAATAAACATAGTGTAAAAAACTCAGGAGAAAAAATAGCACAGTGTAAATAAATGTGTGCTAAAAACATTTAGTTGGCTTTGCCACAATTTTCTAGACTTATAAAGCCCTTGAATAGTTAATAAAGGGCAATACAAAATATCTGAAAACCAGGGTTATAACATTTCTGCACTGAATGACTGAAATGTAATTTTTTTATGATGAGTGGTGAAATTATGTCATAGACTGTATTTCCCGAATCTACTAATTTCTTTCTATCTCATTTTTCAGCTTCTGATTTTTTGCACTTGCTGCATATACCACTGTCTCATTTGCATTCAGTTTCATCTTAAGTGCCTTCAGTTTGCATTCCAGTCCTCTATCATTTTCTGAAGATCTTGTCTAGAATCTGTTTGTAGTATCACATCATCTGCATATAGCAAGACTATGCAATATATTTCATGTGTCATAATCCAGAGCAGTATGCATTTCATTTATCTAGTTTTAATTACTGCTTTCTGTTAATTTTCACTGGATGGGGTAATTGCATAAGATGCCTGTTGAAATTGGCTTTATGTAGACTCTATATTTTTATGACTGTGCTGTGTCTTGTGGGTGATTTTGAAATGTTTTGCTGAGTTACTTCTTAATACCTTTTATTGTCTCTTACAATTTTGTGGTATTATTTTAATATTCTGTTGTAGATATTGCTGAAATATGTTGAATTTTATAGGGCAGGATTCACAAAGCCTCTGTGTAAGAGTTATAACTCATACACGGAGGCTGCAGTTAAACGGAGTGATGTCAGCATGCTCTGCATATTCATGAGAGCATGCTGAATCACACCTAAGGTTAACACGGTCCGTATAAGACAGTAGGGGGCGTTTCCGTAGGCCAAGCCCTGTAAGCGGACACACCCCCAGAAGAGGAAAAGTGCCCAAAGTAAACACCCATGACAGAGTCCATGGAAATGTGAATAAACACAACACAACACATGCCCCCACAGACTACAAACATAAAATGTACAAATGAACATCTCAAAATGTTTTTTTAAATTGTAAAGATGTTTAACCGTGATTGCGCTCATTTGAGCGGGAGTGCCCGTAGCGCAGTAACAGTTAGCAGTCAGTGGGAAAGCATATAAGAACTAAATATGCAAAATAAGCCACAAAGCAATAGCGTAGCGGTAGAGATGTTGGCTGAAGTGCAGGCATTCATGGTTCGAGCCCCCACAACACCAATTTTTATTTTTAGCAAAATAAGCACGAAACAAGTCCCTGACAAATATGTACAAATAAAATCACATTTTATGTAAAATGTAATGAAATAGCCCATTTATATTGAAGAAATGTGAGGTAACAAAACAATAAAAAATGCCAGATGTGCCCATAGCTGAGCTACAGTTTAACAGGGTGAGAGCATCTGCCCGTAGGTGAGCAGTGGTTTAACTGGTGCAAAATGAGTGCCCGTAGCTGAGCAGTGGTTTAACACACTAAAGCTATGTGCCCCTAACTGAGCTGAGCGTAATATGCGTGCTGATAGCCAAATGAGGCTTAAACCAGAGTACCCCATTTGCGCGGAGCTGTGCACCGTGCAAACAAGGTAACCGACGGGCAACGTTGAGCAAGCCGTATCAAAACTGCCTTTACACAGACACACCCCTCAGCATGTCTAGACAGTCATAAAAAATGAAAAGTAGTGGCCAGGTTCAAACCCAGGATACTATACACCATAGTCAAGGTACCAAACCACTAAGCCATGACAGCAGTACCTATAAATGCAATAATAGCTAATATATAGGAATGAATACAAACTGGATCATGACAATGCAGGTTTACTGAAGTTGATACAATTCCAAAATGGCCAATCACAGATATGTGCGGGAAAAATGGACTATATAAGCCCCATAGGCGGGAATACGCAGCATAAATGATTGAAGAACTGAACTGCAGGCAGAATGACAGGAGTAGGAGAGGGTAGTTGCTTTCGAGCACAGAGGTGGGTCCACAATCATGAGGCCCAACTCGTGCAGGGCCATGTCCCCTGGGGAGCATACAGGGCTGAGGCGTGGGACTGGTTGGCTCATGATCTCACCAGTGCCACAGGGATTCCAAGGACTGGTGAGCAGGTCCGTCACCACCATGCGGACCTGAAGAGACGCAAGTAGGACCAACTGAACCTTTGGATCCATGAGGCCCGGCAAATGCCCAACGCCCCACTACTGAGTAAGTTACATTTAATTATGTATGTAAGAAATTAAACTAGCTGATATTATGGAGATGTGTATTCCAATATTACTTCATTTATATTACAGCTGCAGGTGTCCGTTCTGCGAACTGCAGAGCCTATGGCGATAGGCTGGTGCGGTTGCACCACCAGGCAGGTCAGTAATCCACTACCAGTAACTGTAAAGAAATATAAAAGTATGACAATCAACAAAAGAGTGCAGTGTAGTCAGTAAGGAATAAAATGTGCAAGTAACAGTGTGAAAGTGTCTGCAAGTATTGCTTGATTACAAAAGTGTGTTGCAGCCTGTAAGCCAAACAGAAAAATGAAAATGTCTGACATAAATTCTGAAATAAAAATGCCCCACCTGTAAGAAAATAGTACACAACCTGCAGCAGGCTGAAAAGTATAGCTGCAGAAAATGATGAAATCACATGTGTGAAATATATCCCTGTTGAAATACTGAAACATGACAGAAGTGAGACTGCTGGAAAAGATTGTAATAACTACAGGTAAAACATGTCAATAAAGCCTAGAAGTAAGTACCATCCTGAATAGTAAAATGAAAGCAAGTGAGAGAGTGTGAGAAAGTGTCATGAATCCAGCAATACAGTAGTAATAACCCCTGAATAAAGTATACTGCAGTCAAGACAGAATGAAATGCATGAGAGAATCAAAACCAAACAGCGAAATCTGTTCAAAGTGCTGCTGCATCTGGAATGTGTATCCCAAAATCTGGATATGTTGCTCTCAGTCTGCAATATGCAGATAGGATGATTGTCTGATATACCAAACATCCACACTTGTCTACAGTTATATAAAGCAAATGTAGCAGGATGATGTAGCTGAACAAAGCTAGATATGAATGTGTATGAAGAACAATAAAATGTATATTGATGTTGCAGTAACAGTCCTATCACCAAGTTGAAATAGTTATCATATAGGAAACTGTAGTTAGAACAGTAGTGTGTATATATCTGTAGCTATTAGAAATGTACAGCATATGTATTGGTATTTGAAGGTGTTAATATTATTTTCTTCACCCCACCCTATAACCACATATAACCCATTCCACGTGAAAATGGTATGTGCAATCGCAATTAACACCTCTGGACGTTTGTCCTGTTGGGTCATATATATTTGCATGTCCGTTGATGCATCTGCCCTGTACATACATCCAAACCTGATGGCCTGTTGCCATCAGTTAACCGTGCATGTTGATGTACTGTGTATTGCTGTTCAAATTATGCATGTGTTATGCACGCTGTTCAATGGTGTGAATATCTGGGTGTTTGGTTAATGGGAATACTAATGCATGCTGTTACAACTAATTGTGAATGGTATTATATGTCACTAACCCAAACTGTCATGATATAATGCAAAACATAGGATGACAGGGAAGGCGGGTTCCAGCGGTCCCACCTCTCCCACCTCAGCTGGCGAGTGCACCCGGCACTAGTGCCAAGTCTGGACCCTCCTACGGTGGCCCTGTGCCACCTGCGGGTGGAAGCACTGCAGGGGATGGGGCTCACCCCCCCCTCTGCAAGTGTGGCTGGAGGAGAACCACCACTCACCCTCTGTAGCATCCGGACTGTGGTGCGTAGGGAGATTCGGGACTCTGTTCTCGAGCCCCTACGCCAGCTTGAGGCTCAGGTTGCACAACTTACGGGCATGCCTGTTGCCCGGCCTACACAGCTCTCAGCACAGCCCCGTCCTGGGCAGTGAAGGAACAGTGGCAACTGCCTATGGGTGGAGATATCAGTTCCACTGTTGCCATCTGTGGGCTCATGGGCTCTGGATATCCAAACCTCCGTCCCCGTCAATTGTGTAACCCCCCCCACACGTGTCATACACCGCCCCTGTATGCGTCTTGTTTGTCTTGTCTGTTTACCTACCCAACCTACCTCCCCAGCTGTACTGACTTCCTTCACCTGACATACCACTCTCACCTGAAAAAAAAAAAAGGGCACTCTGTACTCACAAAAAAATTACACCCATACATAGCTGCCCATTCCACACACATGTCTGCTGGACATGGAATCTATCAATTACAATTGGCTGTACAACAAGTATTATTGTTGTCCTGACACCTCTCTCAGGGGTGGAAGGTTTCAAATGTCACACCAAATTACATACATATGCACAGCTGTTGCTGATGAAGAAATGGGCAGCTATGGGCCTTACCTACATCCCTCCTGCAAATCCCAAGCTTGTTTCCCTACTGTCTTACCCTCTTTGTGACCCCTTTTTCACCACTTTCATGTCTCCCCATTTTCATTTCTTTCAAAGAAAATAGCGTGGGTGTGCGCCAGAGTAAGCACTGGTAAGCGGTTGTAAGCGGGTGTGCGCGTGTGTGCGCGTGTGTGCGCGGAGCTAAACACCAGTGTGCATGCGTGAGCTTCGCACAAACCAGCGCTAACCCGGTTACAACTGCTTAAAAGTGCCTTAGTCATTTTGATTGACAGGTCCTGTACTCAGTTCAAAAGCAAAATAAAATCCCACTGTCAGTCCCGAACCCAGGAAACTCTAGTCTGTATGACCTACCACTAAGCCATGACTCTTATACAAGAGCATTGTGCTAAAATAAATATAACATGTAATAGTAGGGATGAATGTAAAGGGAATATAGGATGTGTAGTACCCAAAGCATAAAATGTAGAATTACTGTCAAAACTACTGGATTCCCATAATAGTAGTGTGTGAACAGAAACAGCCATGCTAGTTGGTAGCTTGTAGGTAATAATGTCAGTTAATGTACAAATATAAATGTATGTATATGTACATATATATATAAACATATATCTATATATAGTTGTAGGTGTCATTGTGCATACACACTTACTACAGGGAACAGGAGAGAGGAATGGAGAAATGTGAATCTACAATACAGCCTGAATCATGAGAGAGATACTAACCTTTACACTCACAGAACAGTGTCCACAGCATACCGGCATGGTCCCCGCCCTTACAATCTGAAAGGGCAATGCCTATCCCACATACCCTTTTATAGCACTGACCTGAAATCACAGTGAGAACTGCAATCAGTACACAACTGGCTGTATGCAATTAGCAAATGATGGCTTACAATTGGTGCAGAGGCCATCACATGGACCTATGCAGATACCTACAAAAGCATCCAGTACTAACACTCCACACATGCAATACATTCATTGCACTGTCTGGAAGAAGACAGAGGGAGAGAGAAAACTGAGAGAGTGAGAGAGAGAGAAAAAAAAAAAACCTACACACTGTGACTCTGTGACTCTAAGCTGTCAGCAGTGACAGTAGCAGCAGCAATCAGAAGCAGTGGTAATGCAACCAGCTGCAACAAACACAGGTAATGCAAAGTAGCAGGTTAATAGTGTGCATACTGTGAACCCTCCAAATGTGTCATAGGTCTGTATCTATAGGTATGTCCATGTGATATGTTGTGTGTACGTAGTTCCACCAAAAGGGATGACCATACATTACATGTCAATCAGTCTTAGGCCATGATCCTGGCAGCAGTTGTCTGTGTGTTGCCCTCAGCAATGGCTGTAGTGACTGCTTTGAAAGGTCAGCCAGGTTCAAAAGGCAGGATCAGCCCATCACAAAGGCACACTGGCTGGGAACAAGTGTTTGCAGGTACCCGATATCACTGCATATGCATCCCATACTGCATAATTCCATAGCTTAGCAGACCAGGCCGGTTATGTATATGATGTGGTAGTTCCCAGGGTCAGTAGAGGTGCCTCCTTAGTAGTGTGGGACCACTGTCGCTGTATGCCACTGTCCAGGTACATATCCTGTAGTACGGCCAAGATAAATTATCAGTGTTATATGCGGTTGTATGTCCTCTTGGAGTGCAGGTAGCACACATCCAGGGATACCATGAGATCACAGTGATGCTGTGTGTTCTGCTCTGCTGAGGGCAGCCCTCACCTGGACATGTGAGATGATAGGGAGGTTACATACAACTGTGATAAATATTTCAACTGGTGGGGGAGAAAGAGGGGGGATACGTGCACCGAACCTGTCTGCAAGACTGTTGCCAATATCCGTGTGTTTGGTGAATGTTAAGTAGGTGTGTATTAACACAGAGCATATCTGAGGCATTTGGTCCATATGTGTAACATAACTGAAGAAGGCCTTGTGGTCATCCATAGTGTTTGTGGCCATTTCCCTCCCAGAGTAGGCCGTGGCCATTGTTATGATGGACAGTAGCGTAGTACCAGTGCTGACCACAGATGCCTTCCCTTAATGTGAATGTGCTCTGTCCTGCAGTAGCCTCCTGCTATTGTTATACAATCTGCCTCTGTCTGGGGTCCACCAGACAGGATGCCTAACCTTTGTGCATAGGGTCTGGGTTAGAAATGTGTGTGCAAGTTCCATGCAATCTGTGGCATGTCCGTGGTAAGCATTTGCAAAGGGGTCAGCAGTGTGGGTTGTGGCTTCCACTGGCCCAGTGTGCTGCATGGATACCATCTCAGTCCCAACAAGTGAACAACTGTCTAATCACATACATATCAAAGTAGTCTACTGTGCTGGTGGTGGTGGTGGTGGGATATGTATATCCAGGCGGCCGAGTAACTTGTGTCCACATCACACTAGTGGATGGCATCCCACATACAGTACCTTGGGATGAACCACCAGAGTGAGGTTGTGCATTGGACCTGTCAATGTGTGCTGACCGATGGGGCATGCTACTATGTTGTGTGGAATGTGGCAGGTATTGTTGCACAGGTGTTGGCTGAGCACTGATATCTGGCTATGTACCTGTGTATCCACCATGACACACACACATGTAACATATGGGAGTAGTAGTATATCACTACACATGAGTATCATGTATAGTATGTGTGCCATATATTGCTGACATAGTCTGCTGATATCCTGTTTGTGTTCTCTTCCAGGGAGATGGCGCGTCAGCGTAATCTCGCCTACTCTGCAGCGGAAGATGAGGAGATCCACCAGAGCCTGGTGCGGGAGTATGACATCCTGTTTTCCCAAACCAGTCAGAATCAGCAGGAGAGGGCTGCACTGTGGCAAGACCTTGTCCATAGGGTAAATGATATTGGCACGCATAACAGGACATATGAGCAGATACGACATCACTGCAGTGATTTAATCCGAAGTGTCTGTCAGCGTGCATCAGATATCCACAGGCAACAGGTTGCCACAGGAGGTGGGGTGGCCACACATCCCCCCTCACCAGACTGGAGGGGCTACTCCTAAGTGTTGTGGCTCCAGCCCCGGAACAGCAACAGCAGTACATCTGCATCATGATGGAGGCTGGATCCAAACAGCAGCACGACATGGAGCATGCAGGTAATTTGCCATATGTACACTTGACTGTTCTGTACACTGTTAGTTTATGCTTGTGTAAGGTGTGTCCGTGGTATGTATCTGTCATCATAGTAGGTAATTGTGCATGTGTGATACTGGCAATATCAGCAGCTGATGTGTTAAAGGCAACTGGTGTACTACTGCACTGTATCATATGCAATATCAATGGCACAGTTGTGCCCACTGACATTAATCTCATCATTTCTGCAGGTCCCTCCGGGGTTACAGCAAGGCAGGCCATCCATGCTGGTGAGTGTGTTTAACATAACCTATAATAGCCCTGATAATGCTAGTAACAGTAGTGTAACTCAGTAGTGCTCTGTGTGTATACTGCGGGGTGTGCATGTGTGCAGGTGTGCCTGTGCCCATGTGTGCATGTGTGCAGGTGTGCCTGTGTCCACGTGTGCATGTGTGCATGTGTGCCTGTGTCCACATGTGCATGTGTTCATGTGTGCATGTGTGCCTGCGTCCACGTGTGCATGTGTGCATGTGTGCATGTGTACACATGACCACGTGTGCATGTGTGCATGTGTGCATGTGTGCATGTGTCCATGTGTGCATGTGACCACGTGTGCATGTGTGCATGTGTGCATGTGTCCATGTGTGCATGTGTCCACGTGTGCATGTGTGCATGTGTCCACATGTGCATGTGTCCACGTGTGCATGTCTGCATGTGTGCATGTGTGCATGTGTGCCTGTGTGCATGTGTGCATGTGTGCCTGCGTGCATGTGTCCAGTTGTGCATGTCTGCATGTGTGCCTGTGTCCATGTTTGCATGTGTGCCTGTGTCCATGTGTGCATGTGTGCATGTGTCCATGTGTGCATGTGTGCATGTGTGCAGAAGTGCATCACTGGTAACAATGTCTGGAGACTGTAAACTGTGTTTCCTGTCTTCCTCCCACAGGTTCTGGTGCTGCTCCTCTGGTGACCTGCAGCAGGGAACCTGAATCTTGTGCCACAGGTACTGGTAATGATGATATTTGTGTAATGGTACAGGAAGGTGTGTCAGGGTCCACCATTGGTCAGCCAATTGACAGTACACAGCTGTCAACCCCATTATTGCACACAGTCATCCTGCCAGTACATCCTTTGCCACCATTGTCCCTAGGTGATGCACAGGATACAGTGGGCATAGACCAGGGTAATGTGGTACCTGTGGCACATGTGTCCCCACACAGCAGCCATGGGCAGTGTCCTCCGATGGTACCACACAGACAGTTGCCCATGGGTTCTCGTGGGAGCATCCCTATGTGTACTGCCTCAGGCCGACGTGCCCAAAGAGGTCTGTCAACCTCAGCTATGTTTCGGACTGTCATGCAGGCACAGTTGCGTATGGAAAGGTACACCAGACAGGGTCTGAGGGAGCTGAGAGCATGTCGCACAGCCATGACAGACAGTATGCGTGACATTGCGGATGCTATCCGTAATTTCACTGATGTCATAGACAGACATTGTGGGGACATATTACAGCAGCTCCACAACCAAATGTCCATGAGCCAGGGCAATGGTGGGCGATTGCGGCATCGACGTGGCCGTATGCTGGCAACAGCAGCAGCTGGCAGTCGGCGTGGATGACAACAGGCTCGTGCATGCCCCCATAGTGCCAGCAGCAGCCCCAGCAATGCTGTGTCTGTGCTGTCATCGGAATGCCCCAGGAGACCACTTGCACGTGGCTCTGGACAGTCCCAACAGGGACCTGTGTCCAGTCAGCACACTCCCGCTTCTGATGACAGTACCCAGTCTGGCTTAGTACTGGATACGGTCCGTAGCACCCCTGCCATGCACAGGTACCGTGTCCGTGCCCACAGACACTGATCTGTATGACCTGCCAGGTGCAGTCTGTGGCTGTCCACAAACCCCTGTATATGGCAGCCATGAGGTGGAACTCTGTGCGTGCATACACACATGCAAAATGTTAACACCTAGGGCGACCACATACACGCACACACTGCACCAACACTGCCGGTGGTAAGGTTGTCAACAGATAGCCACATACATGGGTAGCACAGGGGGGAAGCTAATGCAAGTAGTGATATGCAATGGTGGACATGTATAGTAATGGTGTCAAGTTGCCCACAATGACTATGCGATGTGGATGTTCGCGCATGTAGATATGTGTGCAGTACCAATGTAATCCAAATCACAAATAACTATGACATAATATCAGTTCTACCATGGGCATCTGCGCTGTGTATTCCTGGGCACATGTTGATAGTGCCTACATATTTGCATTGTTACTTACTGTTATTGTTACCCCTTCTTTGTTGTACAATGCACTACTTCCAGCCCTGCTTACTGTAGCTTTGTTTGCATGCATGTTCACTTGGGGTTCCCTGGAACACTGCTTACACCTGCAATGCAGAGTTACAGTGCTTCTGTAGACTCCTAGTGACATCTGCATAGCGTATGATACATATGTCAACTTTACACATGACAGAACGTCACTGTCTGTCCTGTACACATGTACGTTGCCTGTGACACATTGCACATGTCTTACCTGGCATTTACCCACGTGTGCAGTCATATATGCCAGTGCTATGAAACAGTAGCGGTACACCCACACATACACACCTTCAGTATGTTGTTCCCCATTGGCCCTATGTGTTGGTACTCACCATGGCAATCACACTACTAGGGTAGCATGTGCAAAGGTAACCTGTGAATCACCTCTATGGTCCAGTTGTGGTTTATCTGAGTCATGTGGCAATGTCACAGCTGCCACATGTATGCAGTCAACCATCACCCTTGGCCAGGAACGTACAACACATGTGTGGGATGCCACCACACAGCCAGTCTGGGGACTGAGCTCTCTGAACCCAGTAATGCCATACCCTGTCAGGTGGCATGTTATGTATACTACATCCTGGACAAACTTCAACCCCAATCCCTGCTGCTACTATTGATAAAACCCCTGAAGATGTTTCTGATAGTTTTGACCAATTCTTTACTAAGACATTTCAAGCCCTAGCTAGCCATCTACCTCCTAGCTCCCCTGGTCCTAAAAGTAGCACCCCTAGAAACCTACTTGTGTTCAGCTGACAACCAGTCGCCACTTCACTTCTCCATACCTTGATTGAAAAAGTGAAACTCACTACACTTTCTGCTGATCAACTCCCTGCCGAGTACCTACAAAAATCAGATGATGCTATTGCTTACCCCGTCTCAAAACTAATCAAACGAACCATGGTAGAATCTAAATTTCCCACCATCTGGAAAATATCCTATGTAATCCCACTTCACAAAGGAGGCAGCTCTACTGAATTCTCCAATTATAGACCAATAGCTATACTCTCTCCACTTGCAAAGATTATGGAAACTTTATTCATAGACAATTCATGCACCACCTAATCCAAAATCGCCTTATGGCAGACACTCAGCATGGCTTCCGTCCTCATCACAGCACTACTTCAGGCCTCCTAGCCTTTACTAACACCATAAACCATACTTGCAACACTAATTATATATCCTCAGCCCTCTTTTTGGATCTTTCCAAGGCATACGATATGGTTGATCACCAACTTGTAATCCACACCCTGCAAACATTCTGTTTAGATACTGGAGCCTTCCAATGGTTTCAATCCTACCTGCATGGTCGACAGCAGGCTGGCCTCTGGCAGAACAAACTCTCTAACCTTCTACCTAACACCCTCAGAGTACCACAAGGCTCTATACTAGGGCCCTTGCTGTTCTCCATCTTCATTAACGACCTTTATACCGTTATCCCAAAAGTCAGCTGTATCCAATATGCTGAAGGCTCTACTCTGATCTGCTCAGCCACATCTCCAGTAGAGTTATGGTCAGCTACCCAGACCACCTTTAATACAATAGAAAACTGGCTTTCTGAACATCGTCTGATCCTAAATCCCAAATAAACTATATTGCTGTTATTTCACCAACATGTAAGTCTACCGCTTTCACCTTTACCATAACATCAACTGATGGCACAATAATCTTCCCTGACCCATCTACTAAACTATTAGATTTCACCATAGACAATAATCTCAAATGTGACCTACATGTTAACCAAATTATCAAAGCCATCAATAAAAAACTAGGGTCACTTTACAGAATAAAAGCCTTCCTAACCCCTCCAGCTAAAGATGCCATAGCTCGCTCACACCTTCTTTCAACCCTTCTGTATGCATCCCCTCTACTCTCGAATATGAACAAGACTGTCCTTAACAAACACTCAATTTGCTACAACCACATTGCCAGGTTTGCCACTGGGCTGCCTTTTAGGACACATCATTGCATCAATCTAAATCAGCTTAGTTGGCTTGAACTACCCAGCCTAATACAGTATAACCAACTGATTATGGCCTATAAAATCCTCTATAATCCGGACAATACTCCTGCACTTCAAATATTATCACCCCCTATAACAATCCTAGACCACTTTGGTCCTCTAACAAACTACTAATTCAGACTAGCAAATTTAATAACACAGCCAGTGATTCTCTCTTTGCAAACTCTGTAAGTAGATCCTGGAACTCACTTCCAGCTGATATTTCCTTACTTTCCACCTTAGGTCAATTTAACACTAGACTCAAACAACATTTGTCACTTGACTGGCTATGTCAATGTATCAAGCCTGGCTAACTCGAATGTGTAAAATCTGTTAACCAGTTTACTGTGTAATTTAATTTAATCCTGACTTGTGCTCAGGACTAACATTAACCTGTGGAACATGTTTAACTTGCTTACTTATGTAATCTCTGTAAATAATCTGTTTGTAATATGTAATGCTGGTATTATGTAATGCTGTATCTGCTTACCCTTGTAGCTTTTCTCCACGGGCCTCCCCTGGAAATGGACATGCATCCAGTCGGACTATCCTGGTCAACAAATGTAGGATAAATAAATAAAATATATTACAGTGACTACAATACAAGTCAGACATTGACACACACTGACAGCATGCTGAACACACTGGGGCATACGTGGGGACTCAGAATAGCATCCTGCCTGAGCATCACACACCTCCGCAGCTGGCACACAGGCATATGTTCCGTCGGAACAGAGCACATGCCACACATGGCACACACATCCCCTGTGCCACACACTCACAGCCTGTAGGGCTACACAACATACCTGCTACAGACGTGTCAGGTACCTGTCTTGGGTGCTGCACTGGGGTCCCGCTCAACAGGCTGTATCTGGTGAAGGTCACAGTGATATGCCTCAGGGGCACTATGGTCCACCATAGAACACATGCATACAGGTCAGTCAGAGGCATGGACACATATGACTCACTCATTGACCATGCCAGTATGGCTGACCTGAGACATACCTCCCTGGACTATATGATAGGGAACATAGAATGGATCTCTCAGCATGTGGCACAGGCCAGTATGAGCCTGATCTTGGTTGCCAACATACCCTCACCAGGTATGCTACCACTATATGTGGGAAGGGTGTTGTATGTCTACATTATGCTCAGTCTCCAATGTCATTCATAGGGTATCTGCTGGCTGTCAACGTGTGCTTACCTGCTAGGGAAGCCACAATGATGTGCAAGGGTCATCTTGCATGTGACACCCATGGCCCGATGCATAATGGCAAAGCTCCTTGGTACACACATACTGCCTTATGCTGCAGGACACGGTTTACATAGCCACTTCCATGGGTATCACACAGGTTAGGACACTAACAGTGCTGCTACACAACAACAGCAGTGTACACCGGAAGATGCATGCACCGGACACTGTCCTCAGCACGGTGAACTGCAATGTCTGTGCAGTACCAGATTCCTGATTCATGGCTCACAGGTGTTACCCATCACTGACAGGTTATGCCCCATACCATGCCTGTCATCCCCTACACATGTAACACACATGGACAGGGGGGTGGTATCCCAAGGTACCACAGATACACACACCTCCAGGTTGTTGGCACAGCACAAAGCATCAGGGCCTAATCATGTGCAGCTAACAGTGTGTTGGACTGCCATCTGGTTCATAGCCTGGCACACACAACCCTCCCATACACAGGAAGACCACCTATCCTCCATAACAGCACTGGCAATATGACAGTCTCAAGAACTGTGTTTATATGGCTGGACTGCATCCAGCCAGACATTGTGCGTGAGCATTACTGTAGCTACAACACACTAGTTGAAGGGTTCACAGCATGTGGTCACTGAATTGCAGTGGAATGACATGTTACCACTACCACAACAGGTGGGAACATGCAGCACCTGTACATCGACTACATGTACACTATATGGCCCAGACCAGATGTGTATCCCCTGCTGTAGGTATTTTACCATATACACCCACACTGTATAGACACATACCGCGTGCGGACCCTGCACAGCAAGACACAGTCATATTGGTATACATTGCAAATACCATTTATCCACTCGCGGCATGTGTCAGACATGGTAACTACTGCAGGTCACAGGTATTTATGTGTATGTGTCACACACATACATCATGTGTGCAATGCCATTGCTGGTTTAGGCAATGGCATGCATTGTTATGTACAAAGACCCACACAAGGTCATACTGTGTGACACAACCACACGTGGCAGTTGTGGGTTACCAAAACATACCTATCTGTACTCTGACAATGGTAATAGACACAGTAGCAGAGCGCACTATTGGCATTACTAGCCAACTAGCCCTGTTTGGCTGTGCTGATAGTGTGGTGACATCCCCTGTCTTTACTGGGGGAATATGCAGCATCTGGTGTATTGAAGTATTTGCCAAAAGGATCTGTTCTCTCACACTTGCATTTGCACACACCCTACTACCCCCACACACACACACACGCATACTTGCCATTTGTAGGATTCATTCCCCTACCTAAGTAAGTCAAGACACGTGAAAAAGACGCATTAGCGAAGCGCACTATTCAGATTACTAGATAGTTCTTCTTCTCTGGCTGTACTTATAGGGTGCTGACAACATCAGTATTTTGAAAGGGTAATGTGCACCAGGTAGTGTGATCTCCTGATTGCCAAAGCTAACATGTTTTTCATACGGAAATGCAAACACACAAACTCCCCACATCCAAACACTTGCCACTTACAGGTTTCAAACCCCTACTTAAATACGTTATGGCACTTGAGAGTGATGCAGTAGCAGGTTGCATTATTCTGAGTACTGGCAGATGTCTCTTCTCAAGCTGTATGTATAGGGTGCTGTCATCATCACTGTTTGGAAAGGGTAATGTGCATCATGTAGTGTGATCCCCTGATTTCAAAAAAGTACATGTTTTTCATACAGAATTGCACACACACAGAGTCACCACATCCAAACACACACACATGCCATTTACAGGTTTCAAACCACTACCTATGTTATGACACTTGAGACAGATGCATTAGCAGAGTGCGCTATTTGCATTACAGAGAGGCTTTCTTTCTCCTGCTGTACTTATAGGGTGCTGACATCATCTGTGTTTAGAAAGGGGAATGTGCATCCTGTAGTGTGTTCTCCCAGTTGCCAAAAGGGACATTTCCCTCACACAAAATTGCCCACCCACTAACCCCCCTCATCCAAACAAACACACTTGCAGGATTCAAACCACTACTTAACTATGTTATGACACTCGAGACGGACGCATTAGCAGAGCACGCTATTTGCATTACTGGGAGGCTTCCCTTCTCCTGCTGTACTTATAGGGTGCTGACATCATCTGTGTTTAGAAAGGGGAATGTGCATCCTGTAGTGTGTTCTCCCAGTTGCCAAATCTCACACAAAATTGCACACACACTAACCCCCCCTCATCCAAACACACACACTTGCAGGATTCAAACCACTACCTAATTATGTTATAACCCTTGAGACAGGCGCATTAGCAGAGGGTGCTATTCGCATTACTAGGAGGCTTGCCTTTTCCTGCTGTACTTATAGGGTGCTGACATCATCTGTGTTTAGAAAGGGGAATGGGCATCCTGTAGTGTGTTCTCCCTGTTGCCAAAAGGGACATTTTCCTCACACAAAATTGCACACACACTAATCCCCCTCATCCAAACACACACACTTGCAGGATTCAAACCACTACCTTACTATGTTACGACACTCAAGATGGATGCATTAGGAGAGCGTGCTATTCGCATTACTGGGAAGTGTCCCTTCTCCTGCTGTACTTATAGGGTGCTGACATCATCAGTGTTTAGAAAGGGGAATGTACATCCTGTAGTGTATTCTCCTAGTTGGCAAAAGGGATACTTCTGTCAAACAGTCTTGAACACACACTAACCCCCACCACACACACTGAGCATGTACAGGATTCAAACCCCTATCTAATTATGTTATGACACTCAAGACGGACGCATTAGCAGAATGCGCTATTCGCATTACTGGGAGGTTTCCCTTCTCCTGCTGTACTTATAGGGTGCTGACATCATCAGTGTTTAGAAAGGGGAATGTGCATCCTGTAATGTATTCTCCTAGTTGGCAAAAGGGATACTTCTTTCAAACAGTCTTGAACACACACTAACCCCCTCCACACACACTGAGCATGTACAGGATTCAAACTCCTATCTAACTACGTTATGACACTCGAGATGGACGCATTAGCGGAGGGCGCTATTAGCATTACTGGGAGGTTTCCCTTCTCCTGCTATACTTATAGGGTGCTGACATCATCAGTGTTTAGAAAGGGGAATGTGCATTCGGTAGTGTGTTTTCCCAGTTGCCAAAAGGGGCATTTCCCTCTCATACACACAAGCCCCACTCACACACTGAGCATTTGCAGGATTCTAACCCCTACCTAACTATATTATGACACTTGAGGGAGACGCATTCGCAGAGCGCACTATCCAAATTACTGGGCATCTGTTCTGCACCTGTAGTATTTATAGGGTGCTGACATCTTTATTTTTACAGAGGTATGTACATGTAGTACTACCTGTCAGGTGGGGGATAGCATATATATGCATTTGCAGCCATCTACATCAGGGTCAGATATGCACATCGCACTGGCAGGTTATGTTCTATACCATGCTTTGGGACCACAGGACCTGTAACACACAACACAACCAGTCCAGAACACCACACCCACATCCAGGACACACACTTAGCTTCCCTGGGAACAGTGCCAGGATATGCAGGTGTTCACATACACCATTCCAGTTGTTAACATCAGGTACAGGCATATTGTGTGTGAGAACTACTCAGGCCTCTACCACTTTACCCTACAGCCACTACAATTTGTGGGTCCATGTGTTATGGCAGAACCACACACCACAGCCACATGGGGGAATACATATTGCACCTGTCCATCTGCAACGTGAGTACTCACTGTTCCACACCAGAGGTAGACCACCATTGTTGATATATGACCATACCCACCTTTCCCTGGACATCCATATCCCATCTCCACCCCCAGGCAAGGTTGTCACTGCACACAAACTGTATTTAGCACAAGCAGACTCTACACTTGTGTAGACTGGGGTGGACGACTTCAGAGGACCCATGCTGGGGGACTATACTGGCCACTCAGCATAATCCTTGACAATTGCATTCTATGAGCATGTGTATGGTTTGCATTGGTCATGCTATCCCACATATACCCATTACTGCTCCACAACAAGACACCTGTCAGCTGTACACCAGCCATATATGCGTCAACAGACAGAGTGACCTAATACATTGCAGAGCTGTAGCCCACAGAGGGAGGACATCTGTGAACAGTTCTGGCATGGCACTTCATTCACACATACTCATTACAACACAGTGTTGACAGTGGAATCATCCAGAGCATGCAGATAGGGCTCCCCTCAGTCTGTTATTGACGGACACCTACTGTCAGAGATCCTCAGCAACCCTCTCACAGCACACACCGACAACATGGCTGTGGCTTAGCACATTCAATCCCTGGGACCTCCACGGTGCCCCTGCTTGACAGAGGTACAGCTCACTAGCCTCACATGTTGCCTTCTGTGACCTACTTTACAGTGGCACAGTAGCCTACTGTCCTGGGGATGCAGATGCCAAGCACACTCTGGCTGAGCTGCCATTCCCTAGGGCAACAAGCCTAGTATTGACCTCTACACCCATATGTTCAATTGTCGGATGCACAATATTTGTTGTGCTGTTCTACTGTTTCCAGGTCTTTATTGCCATAGCATTCCCTGTTCCTATGACCAACTTGTGTATCTGTGGAAGATGCTTGCATATGACTGCGATCCACTATATCACTTATGTCTCTGTAGTCATTTACTGTGTGCACTGGGCTGATTGCTGTGTTGTGGTTGGTTCCTGGACTGACACGTACAAATACCAGATATGTGTGGCCAACTGCTAAACGGAGATATGGCCTAAGTGTGTGAGCATGCCCAGTTCAGCCTTTCATTGGCATGCTGTCTGACATATGCCTCATTTATCGAAGTGTGTGAGCATGCCCAGTGTGAGCTTTCCATATGTTGCACTCTGAAGTCCACCACATATTTGGGTGTGTGTGAACTTCAACAATATCTCACATTTATGGTTGTGTGTTGGGTGTCATGTTGTGTACTAACTGGCCAACTGCTTCATGTCTGCCACAACAGGGATTATACTGTGCCTGCAGGGATTGCATGGGATACTTTGCAGACAGTTCTCAACATACTTTCATAATGACCTAACACTGTAGTACCGTATAGTGTACTGGTTCAGTACTTTCACTGTGGTGGACAGTATCCTGGGCTTTAGTCCTATGACTGCTTGACATCTTCATAGTGCACAACATACTGTGTAGGGGCCAGTTGTGCACATATGACCATGTTGCAATATGTTCAGATATGGACTACCTACACCAGGCTCGTCCAACATTGCTAGTGTATTCCACAACATGGGTGGACATTGGCAAACACTAGCGATGTTCCCTAGGCCATTTCTGATGCTAGTCACAGGGTGTGTTTGTTCTTCGACACACATTGTAACTGGAGTTTGCCATGACATATGTCATGGTTAGTATACTGTGCCTCCATCTACCTCTGACATAACAGTGATACCCAGGGTTAGCCTACCATCTCCCATCCACTCATCAGGATTCCTCTTGAGGGGTGCCGATATGTGACTCTCTGGCTGACCTGTACCAGGAGTTTACTGAAGAGTGGGGGTGCCTTCTGTGTTATGGATCATTCTGTACAGCTTGTCCTATGTATGTCAGTGCTGGGGTTCAGGTCTCTCATATGCATAGCTCACTGCCATTCAGATTGTACAAAGTGCAACATGTTCATTCATTCCAGGTTGGACATGGCTTCATACATCAGGCACAGCTTTCCTGTAGCTGGGAAGTATGGCGGTGTGTGGGGCTGCAGTTTGTTTACTCAGGCAACACATGGCATCTGTTCATGCTCTTTGCTACTCCTGGTGGGGTACTGTTGTGGACTTTACAGTTGATGGAATGTCTGCTGTGGTATATCCCACAGGGGCTATTGTAGTCACTTGTGACGCTGATGGAGGATGACTGCAGAGTCACAGTGAGTTCCCCTTATCTACATCTGCCAACCTTCATGTTTGGGTGGGTATATAGTATATGTTTCTGCGAACACTACAGCCACATATTTGTCCAGTGCAGGATATCTATCACCTTTTGTACCCAGGTCTCACATTGCATGTTAGGTACCTCATGGGTTAACACCTGTGTGGTAATTTGTGAGCACATACTGTATATCCACGGTGGTTGCCTATACACAGTTCTGCAATTAGCTTGCTGACATGGCTATGGCTACAGTTGTCTGTTTGTAGGTGGCCCTTTTGTGGGTTGCTTGTGTCAGCTAGGGGTCAGATATGGTGGGCTGTTTGTACTCCTCTGCATACATGTTCAGTCACAGTCCTTCCATGTTGGCCTATACCTATGGGACATATATACAGAACGGGGGGGGGCCAAGACCAGGCCTTGTGGGATGCCACTCATATCCGCTTTGTAGTCTGACATGGATGCGGCATGTCTGACTATGTCAGTTCTGTCCTTGGTCTGGTTTGCAACCCCTCTACTGACATAGGGGTATATATTTAAGCTGGTGAACATATCCATACTGAACTTGTACGGTATTGTCTAGAAGCATGTGCACGGTCCAGCTACACTGTGTGGACCACATTGCCCTCATCAATGACCTTAATGACTGCTTCAAATGGGTCAGACATGTTTAGGGGCAGGCTCTGCAGTTACGACAGCCACACTGTGTAGGGTCCAGTATCAGTAGGTCCACAATAGCCTTCTGTCTGCGGTACATACTGATCCTTTCCATAGCTGTGCAGAACAAGCTTGTCAGGATCCTGGGGTGGTAGTTTGGAGTATCCATTCAGGCAACACCTTTGTTGTGATGGACCACTGTTGTTGTACACTGCTCTTTGGGTACATATCCTGTGGTAAGGCTGACATTGGGCAGTAGTGTGATTTGGCATTCCATTATTCTTGGAGTCCATGTTGGCCTCAGCACAGGACACCATCACATACCTTTGCTGCTGTGTGTTCTGCTTTGCAGATGATGGCTGTTACCTCAGCATCTGCAATGTCAGGGGACCATCAGTCTGCTGGGATAGGTATTTTGCACTCTGGGGGGGGGGGTGTTTGCACTGCACCTGACAGGTTGTATGTTAGCAATATGTGTGTGTGTTTTGTATGTTGTTTGTAATATCTGTGTGATTCGGAGCATATCTGTGGATGCCCAACATGGTTCCTACCATCAATTGGGTAACCCTTGTGATTATCCTTAGTGTCCTGTACGTTTTGTATCTTTATAGGTTCATGGGTTCATACTAGGCTATACACCCTAGGCCATTAGTAAGCCTAGCCAGAGTGTGTGTGTGTCTTTTGCCACCCCTTGCTATGTTAAATTATGGCCATTTATGAAGTTCTTCACTGTGCCTCTGTCTGGTCGTGACACAGTGAGGACCCCCAGTATACATGTACAGTCATCCATCCACTTGGCAATATTCCTGTTGAGGGGTGTCAGTGAGTGGCTTTGCCTACCATGGATTGGGATCCTGTTTCTGGGTGTGGGGAGCCTCTGGGTTATGTATCTGTCCCTCCAGCACATCTTATTTCATTATGTGTTGAGGCTGACATCTGTGACTCTCACAGTTCCAATGGCTTTGATTTCCTGTGGTGGAGCATGTCCATTACTCCTGTGTTGGACATGGCCTTGTACAACAGACATACAATGCCTCTGTGTAGGCAGTCTGTGACTGCAGTCAGCTGGGGTGTCTACAGCCAGGCAGCATATGACATATATTTCACACCCTTTATCCTGTTGGTGGGGTAACTATGAGGTCTTCCGAACCGCTGCAGGTGTCACATACGGTACATCCCATATGAGTCATTGTACTAGATAATGGGTCTGATAAGGGAACAGTACAGCAGCACAGTGACCTCTGTTGATGTTGATGTGAATCCTTTCATGATACGGTGTCCAATATCGACAATCTTCATAGCCACATTGGCATTGTGGGTGTCACATGACAGATTAATGTCGACCTGTGTCCCTAGGTCCCTGATTACTCCTTGCATACATAATGGTTTGACACCTATGTGGTAATTTGTGTGTACCTTGTCTGGTATTTGGTGGGACATTCATACTGTCCAGTATCTTCAGGATGTCTGGGTGGAGTTCTTGTGTGTGAGAGTGTGGTCTGTCGCATGCTACAGACTGTACAGCAGTCTTGACTACAGTTATGTGCACATGGGTGGTCTCCGCTGCTTTGTGCATTGTCAGTTACCTGGCAATATGGGTGTCTGTGCTGCATATGGATAATCCCCCTCCTTTGATGTTTTGGTGCAGGTGTTGGGGCCATAACACATGATATGTGGTATAACCTAGTAGTGCTGGTGTGCTATCACTAGGCTTGCAGCAGGCTTCTGTCACTGCACAGACGTCGATGTTCTCCATAATGGGAAGTGCCTCAGGGGCATGCATATTGCAGTTTACACATCTGGCATTGGTCAGCATTACCCTTATGTTTCCTACCACTTATGTTTTCTAGGGTGGTGGGTAGTCTTTTTGGCCTTGCCTACATACGGCTCTATGGAGGCGGCAAAGGCCTTATCCAGTATCCAGATGCACACGGGTAACAGGTGCAAGCCATCCCTGGAACAGCAGCATGGCTTGTCATGCTTGACTTCTCAAGCAGACAGACATTAGACCCTCTTGGACTGACAGCTGCAACTGTGCCAGCTATTAAACATGAGCATTCTGTGTTTGTACTGTGGCATCATTCTTGGCGAGGGTTGGATGCTGCACACAGCCAGTGTCATACCGCCCTGGGGTACATACTCAGAGGGACCATCCATGTCTCTTTTCATGTTGACCAGGGAGGTACATCTCAGGTAATTCACACCAGCATGAACATTGAGTGCATCATATTTCTGCTTGCTTTGGGGTGACCTGCGTACTTGTGTTATGTGGCATTTTGTGGCAGCCTACAGGCAGCTTACTCTACCCTTTCCCTTGTTCAGTCTGGTGAGTGGGACAGCAGTGTGTCTGCCTATACAGACACCTATTACGACTGTATCAGGCATGTTGTTTCTCCTTCTGGCCTGTGACTGTTTGGCACACCAGCTTTGTGTACTATTCGTTGCATGTGCTATGTTTGAAGGTTGTGGTTGCTTGTGATCTGCTTTGGAGGCTTCTGTTGATGTGGTGTGTTTGTAATTAAGGCCTCCGGAATATTTGTCTGTGTTTATGTGTTTGGTTTACAGTTGTGGTAGGTCTATGTGGGACTGGGTTTGTGGTGTATGTGGTTACCTTCTCCTCCTGACTAGTTTTGACAGTACTGAGTTGGTGGAGCTCAACCTCTGGTTTGGATACATGGATGCATCTATCACATATATTTGTATTTATTGGGGGGTGTTGTGGTTGTCTGTGTACTTGGGACTGGTGTCACATTGCCTCTGGATTCACAGATTCTACTTGTTGTGGCTGGACTTAGTGGATTGTATGTGTGGACATATGTTATTGCCATACTACTGGTCAGTGATTACTTCCCTTTTTATGTTTGCTCTATCATATGGTAGCTTCCTCATTCTCTTGCATGGTTTGGTAATGGCTGGAGTCCAGCATGCAAGATGCCTGCGTGTATGGTATTGTGTGTTGTTGTTATTTGTGATTGCATACTCCAAGCATTCCTGGCTGTATTCATGGAATGCCTGTATAACATGTTCTGTGGTGTGTCCCATATTCTGCACTTGCACAGGGCCTTTTGTGGATTCAACATCGGTTTTGAGGGCTGCAACCTATGCTTTACACATGTTTTTCACTGTTGTATTCTGGCCAGGGACTGGGGTCAGGATGTGTATATCCAGTGTGATTACTCTATGGTCTGGTCTTACCAGTGAGGGGTACACTTCTCATCTTGCCATCCAGTACACATGTTGCTGATTATCACATCCAGTATGCTTACCCCTCTTGTGGGAGTGGTACATTGTTCCTGGGCATTTTGGTTTATGGATTCTGGGTAATTTTCTCCTACTGTGTTGGAGCTAGTATAATGCTCCCGGTGTATGTCTGGGTATTTTCAGTCAAGCAATATAATGTGGTTTGGGGGGGCTTGATATATTCATGTATTCCGACATAGGCCAGGTGCAGTTCCTGGTATTAGGACAGTAGTCTGCAGCAGGCTATATACTGGGAGGCAGTTTTAGCCATTGGTATTTGACCATGGCTAATCCATGCTGCTTCTTGTTGTGGTACCAACATAGGGGTGTGGTTATCCTTGCCATTTCTTGCTAGTCACCCTCCTTTTGTAGCTTGTTCCATGTTTTGCGGCTGTACAGCACAGTATGAGGTGTGACTTGGTAGTGTTAGGGTGCTGATGTGAGCCTTGACCCAGTTCTCTATTACAGGACTGGTATCTACATTCTCCATACTGTGTGCATTTACACTGCACACATCTTGCTGTTTAGACATCTGTCATTGGGTAGCATTACATCTAGGTTCCTATCCCTTGTAGAACCTATGAAGGTGGGTTTGTGTTTTGAGACTTACCTATTCAGGGCATGCTGTGGGTACTGACAGCCTTTGCCAGTATCAATGGGGCAAGGCATGATAGGTGCACGCCACCCCTAGCAGGTGGTGTATCATGTCATGCTCCGCATGTCTTCCCAGCCTGAAACACATTGGCTCCACTTTGACTAACTGCATTACTTCAGCCAGTTATTGCACTTGATCATCCCATCGTCATTTTGTGGCTTCATGCTTGGTGAGGGTGGATGTTAGTCAGGGTGCTCATGTGTGCATATAGTACATGGTGTTACATTACTTAACACATGGCATTCATGCCTCAGGTGGTGCTGCAGGGCTGCCTCTGTCGGATGCACATATTACACTTCCCTGTACATGTTTGTGAGCAGGTCATGTCATTTTAGGCATCCATGTTATTATTTGAGTGAGTCAGAGGGGGTATCATTCCCAGGGTTCCTACTGAGCCAGTGTATGTGCTATGCATTGCCTCTTTGCCAAGGCCAGGGCATACTGGGCATGCATCCTCCTGCCTGCTGGGGCAGGCTCAGGTTGTTCCTCCTCTGAGTCACGCTCTGCCTGTGATGGCCTTGGCAATGGTGGGGGGCTGTTTGGCCCGGCCCTATGCTGGTCCTGCTGCAGCTGTTTTTGCAAGATCATATTATGTAGCATAGCACATACCATGACAATTTGGGTACATGTAGTTGGTGTGTACTGCAAGGCTCCAGCAGATGTGTCCAGACACCCGAACCGTGACTTGAGCAGCCCAAACACACGCTCTATTACATTACGTGTTTGTGCGTGTGCCTCATTATGGCTTTCCTGTTCAGGTGGGTGTGCATTTCTGATGGGTGTCATCAGCCACGGCTCCAGTGCATAACCTGCATCCCCCACTAGGTGTCCGTGTGGGATGTCCCCATTGGCAAATGTCTGGTACAGCTGCGTCAAATGCCAGATGTGGGAATCGTGGTAACTCCCAGGGCAGCCAGCACACACATTCATTATTATGCCCTGGGCATCACACATGACCTGGCAGTTGATGGAGGGGAAGCCCTTGCAGTTAATGTAGGCCCTACCTGCTCACCGGCTGGTGCTTTGATGCGTATGTGCCTGCAGTCTATTGCACCCACTACCTCAGGGTATTCCGCTATTTGCTGGAAGAGACGCATATTGCTGGCCAATACCTCACGGGCATTGGGGAAATATACATGATCACCGACATGTGCTGACATGGCATCCAGGAACTGGTGCAGTACCCTGGAGGCTGATGCCTGTGATATCCCCATCATATCGCCAGTTGGTCTCTGGAAGGTACCTGTTGCTAGTATTCTTAGGCCAACACATACCTTGGTTTCCACTGGGATGGGTTCCCCTCTGTTGGTTCTGTGTGTGAGGCGTGGCCTGCACAGCTCAACAATTTGCTGCAGGAGCTCTCTGTCCACTCTATAGCGCTCTACTATCTCCAGCTCATGTAACCCGTGGTAGGTGACCCTGGGCCTGTACACTATTCTCCATCTCCTCACTGTGGGTTGTCTGGCACCATCTGCATTGTCACCACTTTCAGCAAGTCGCCTATGTCTCATTATGACAGCTATGGCAGCCCCTAACATTTCTGCTCTGAGTTAAGCTTTTTCAGTTTTCACTTCTATTAGCTTACTCCTGTCTTGCAGTGTCTCTTAAGAGAAACATCCTGCACTACTGTTTGCAGAGTTTTAAGTGCTGGGCTGGGCTACTATTCTGCCTGTGTAATTGCCTGCTTCTAATTGTTTTCACCTGCTAGCTTCAGCAGTTATCCCTGCTAGCTTCCTATTAATTCTGTTGCTTCCTTTTTCCTCTCTGTTTCCTCAGGGGGGAGCAACGTGCATACCATCAGAAACACGCTCACAGTTGCTTACACGTGCGCACATGTGCTTACACGGTTCAGAATCTACTAATTTGGGTTAAAACTCGTGTACACCCATGCAAACACTGTTACACGTCTGCCAACAGCCTCCAACATACTCAGCCTGCCCTACACATGTGCACACCCGCGCAAACTGTGTTAAACATCTCTCAACACACTCCCACATGCTCAGTCTGCCTTACACACACGCACACTGCCCGACTCACACTTCATGGCACGCACACGTGCGCATGCACGCCCAGCAAGAAACTTTGGTGTAAGTAACAGTGTACACCTTCCATTTCTTGACTTTCCATGACTTATCTAGTGGCACACCTCTTTCCATGATCTGTGTCTGTCATCTGTCATGTTACACTGGCCTCCAATGAACTGCATTTCTTTCTACCATTTCCGCCTGTGATGTCACCTATCTCCTACTCTATTCCTCCCCCTTATGTATCTCTTACACTACTCAGACTGTGCTCATTTGCTATGTGACTGTGAGATTCAGTATCCTAACCCTCATTTACATGAGATTGCCTATAATGCTTAGTTACATGTCTTAGACTCAGCTTCCCCCCTTAGCAACCACTACACGGTGGCCATGTTGTTTTTGGTCTGCTGGTCCTCGCATTGTCATTCCATGTATTGCATGAAACCCACATTTGTGGTTTATAACCTTCATTTTCATGTTTTATGTGGCGCAGCCCATTTCAGCGGGGCTGCGCTGGGTTTAAACATCGGCGATCGCCGAAAAATAAAATTATATTTTTAATATTTTGGCATCGGGTTATATTGAAAATGGCCACATATTTGGCCATTGGCATGCTGCCTGAGTCATATGCACCCTTTTTTTGGGGCTGACATGGCTCTGTTGTGGAATTTGCAGAAATATACTCAGTTGTCAACTGAGTACATTTCTGCAACTAAAACGTCTCTTACACGGACTGGTTTCTGCTTCGTGGATCGCTAATATACCTCATTTGCATACCTTTCGACTGCAAGTGAGGTATTTAGCATGTCCACGCCCAGTCCGTGTAAGAGATGTTTTAGCTGGTCTCTTACACGGAGTTTAGGGCTGTTCCTGGATCGCGAGGCTTGCATGGAGTGTTGCATGTCTCTTACACTCCATGCAAGCCTTCGTGAATCCTGCCCATAGTTTGTTTTTTAAGTTAGTTTAATTTTATTTTGTTATTTATTGTAGATATTTAGAAATTTAACCATTTCTTTACTGATATTTATTACTGATAATACCTATTTCCTATTGTCTGGTTGCAGTTGCTATTTCTTTTTTTTTCTTATTTAGTTTGATGTCTTTTTTCCTTCAAATTTTACTGTTTTTTTTCTAGTTTAGTTTTTGTAGATGTAGTGTATTTTGAGCAATTTTAATGTCATTTTTTTGTTTGTGCAGTGTGTGAACTATCACCATTTTCTGTTTAAGTGTGAATGAGGTTAACATTGGATCAGGGTACTGTTCAAGCCCCCCACCATGTCTTTCATGCTATCTCAACCCCTATAGTGAGCCACATCCTTTGAAAGAATAACACTTCAGGTAGAAACAATCCTACTCAGAGCAGATCTTTATCCACAGTCATTGACCAATGAGTGATGGAAGTTGGTGGCTCCAGACAGGCAAAAAAATGTATACAGAGTCAGTTTTGTAGAACCTAAGTATGTATGAAGCAGCAGACATTTGCAACTGCTGTCTATTTGTCTGTACCACCATTCTCCCATTAATGGTAATCCTACATGTCTCCTAGGCACAGTTACCATACTGCTCCAAGGATTGTGTACACTGCCAATAAGTCAGGAGATATATAGTATCACTAGCCAGAGGTGCAGCTGTACTATTCACCATCCTAAGTGTGTTGTTCTCACTGACTGACCATTGTTCACATCCTTTACAGAAATATTAGCAGTCAGCAGTTTGATTCCTCTAGTTCTTACCTACAGATATCACAAATTAACAGACTGCACCGATCATACTCTTATTATATACTGATATTTAGATGAGTACATTCAGTGTATGCCTACCCTGAAAATGGGGGTCTATATTATAACATCGAAATCTACAAAGATCGAATGTTATAATATCGACCCCATAATGTCGAACGCTGAAAACAGCGAAGGTGCAGGACAACGAATTCTTTCCAAGGGAAAGAATTCGGTGGGCCGTTGCTGTGGCTTCGCTGTTTTCAGAGTTCGATATGTTGGAACGTTATGGGTCAGGTTCAGGTAAGTGTGCAATTGTGTGTAGGTTAGGGTTAGGGGGTGGCTCAGGTGAGTTAGGGTTAGGGAGCGGGTCAGGTAAGTATGCGGTTGTGTGGACATTAGGGTTAGCGCGCAAGTCAGGTAAGTGTGCGATTGTGTGTAGGCTAGGGTTAGGGGCAGCTTAGGTGAGTTAGGGTTAGGGCGCGGGTCAGGTAAGTGTGCGGTTGTGTGTAGGTTAGGGTTAGGGGGTGGGTTAGGTGAGTTAGGGTTAGGGCGCGGGTGAGGTGAGTGTGCGATAGTGACGGACCTTCGGGTTAGGGTTGGGTTATGGTAAGTGGATAGCTAGTAGTGTGTTTAAAGTTTAGTTTAGGTTTATGTGTAGGATTTTAAGTGTATGTGTGTGGATTGCTGTTTTTTGTGTGTGTTTGTGTTATGTGTATGTTTCTCGGAATAGCAAATTTTTTCCCTGGGAAAAAATTCGCTATTCTGACTGTTCGATGTTTTCGGATTTCAGTGTTAAGGGTTCAATATTATAACATTCGATCTTTGTAGATTTCGATGTTATAATATAGACCTGAAAATGGATATATGCTTGTGATTGTTGGTATACTAAATGCAATTAGGGTGGGTGCATTAGTAGTGAAAAGTAAGGAACTATCCTTTTGCAGTACATGGCAGTCGACAGTCAGAGATTCGCAGTACCAGACACATTAACATGTTTGCTGTACCTATATCCTTGAAAGGTTGGCTGTGTACATGTAGCAGAACACTTACATCTTGGCTTACCCCACTGAAATGTACCTGTGACTGTGACTGACAGGCTAGATTTGTGGATTTTAGATTCATAGGTTTACAAAAGCCGTGGTTGTACAGTGGTAGCATTGTTGCCTCACAGCAAGAGGTTCTCCTGTTCAATTCTCGGCTCGAGTGCCTTCTGTGTGGAATCTGCATGTCCTCCCCATGGTCGAGTGGCCTCCAAAAGACATGCATGAATGGGCGTGCCTTCGCTGAAGGTTGGACGTTGGGCTAGCAGCACGGCACCATAAAAATCTACTGCCAATCATTAGCAGACCGGAGTTCCGCTGTGGTGACTCCTAACTGGGAAAAGCCAAAAAGACAAAGGTTTACAGAGTTTTCCAAGGTTTACTACTAAGGAGAACACCAAGACCACATCATCTGTTTCTGATGAGAGAATAACAATGCTCCCCCCTCCAGTGGACTTTGTCTTGATATTTCCAGTGAAATGTGCAATCACTAATCTACCCATCCAGACTTATTTTAAAGATAGCTGGTGAAGTGCTCTGCTTGATAAGTGCATGCAGCTGTTGGGTGAGATGAATGTCATACCATCTGGTGGTGTTCATGTGGTGGTACAAGATTCAGGCTCCAGAGCAGGTATTTGCTTTACCACTGGCTCTACTTCTGTCATTAATAGCATGCCTAAGGATTCTGCATGGGACTGAGTAGAGGGACAGGGCTTTTAGTAAGTTAGAGTAGCTAAGAGTACTAACACCTGACATCTTTTTAGTGAGGAAAGACTGAAGTTTCTCAGGCCGATTTAGGTGCTCCACAAGGTATACACTGAAGGATGCATTAAATTCAATGATGGGCCTAATAAGGGATTAATGAAATGGGACTTTAACTTTTTTGTACATTTAGAAGATACCATGAAGCATACGTTATAGGTTCATAGGTTCATAGGTAGATACTAGGCTATCTGCCCTAGGGTATTTATAAGCCTAGCCAGAGTGTATTTGGCTTCCGCCTCCCTATTATATTAGCCTACTGTGCCTCTGTAAAGTAGGTCACAGAAGGTACCCTTTTAAGATTAGTTTACTGTGCCTCTGTCTAGCAGGGACACAGGAGAGATCCCAGGGGTGAATTTGCGATTTCCCATCCACACGTCCAAATTTCACTTGAAGAGGGTCAGCGAGGAGCTATGTCTAACATGAATTGGGATTCTATTTCAGAGTGAGGGTAGCCTCTGGGAAATGAATCTGTCCCTCCAGCATGTCCTATTTATTTTTGTGCTGAGGTTTAGGTCCCTGGAGCGTGTAGCTCTAAGGGACTTGGATTTTTTGAGGTGGAGCATGAGCATTAATTATGGGTTTGACATGGCTTTGTAAGTCAGGCATAGATCGCCTCTGAGTAGGCGGTAAGCAACTGAATAGAGCTGGAATTTCTTTAGTTGAGCTGCATAGGACATCTGTCATTATGTCAGAAAGAAGGATTTTCTAATTGCCAAGGGGATACAGTGGCCAAAAAAAGAGCCTGTTATCAACATTAATACCAAAGTCCCATGATGATGTGTTATATTTTAGTGTAACATATCAATATGGTATTAGTTATACTAGATTTAGCAAACCATGCCATATTTCTTGTGGTTAAGGGTAATCCCACGATCAATATACTACACATTTGTTTTGTTTAGGCCTTGATGGATAACTTGGGTATCAGAATAGGATTTAATAACTTCTCTTAGTTTTTAATCATCCACAAACTTTGTTAGCCATAGTCCTCTGATATCAACTTTTATGTCACAGAAATACAGACCTAATAGAAGGGATCCTAGGGCAGACCCCTGTAGGTTACCACTGGTGGTAGCTTTTGTTTAGAGTAAATAGACCTGACCTTAACATTGTTGTTTCTTCCAGACAGTCAGTAACTTTCCCAGTAAATAATGCATGAGTGAATGTTGAGGTGGGAGACACTGGCAATAATCAAGGCATGAGAGATAATATTAAAAGCAATGGAAAGGTCCAGATAAGCAGTGTGTGCTATATGTCTCTTAGCCATGCCATCAGTAACCCTTTCAAAGAATTAAGCAGACATGAACTGCATTTTACAAAGCCAAACTGGCATGTATCCAAGAATATAAGGTTGCCTATAACACTGTTTATTTGTTCACCAGTAATGCAGTCCATAAACTTGCAAATAGTACTAGCGAGACTGTTAGGCCTATAATTCCTTGGGGCAGTAAAGAGATCACCTTTATGTAAGGGCACCATACCCATCATTCTCCACACCTTGGGGATATAATCAGTAAAGAGATTCAGGTTGAAGAGCTGATAAAGGGGTTTGCTAGATGGGACATAATGCTTCTCAGCAATCATCCAGGGATAGTGAAGACCCATAGATTTAAAATGTTTAAGCTTGGAAAGTTGCCCAAACTGACCTTTGGATGAGGGGGTGAGGAAGAATGGAGAGGGTTGATGGAGTGAAGCAGGAAGAGAATGTGTCTGCAGGATTATTAGTAATATCCTTTGGTTCAGAGTAGGAAATGCAGTTCAAGATCAGTAGTACAGAATTGTCACTTACTTCTAAGCTTCCTAATTTAGCTGAAATAAGCCTTGCTGTCTTATGAGTTAGTGGCAACCCAAAGTGCATAGCTGGCATTACATTTCCTGATGATGTACCTGAGAGACTTACTCACTACTTTTATAATGATGAAGTAGACATCTTTAGTGCTGGCCAGGATCTTCTTTTTCTTTTTATTAAAGTATTTGCTAATGTAGTAGCTCAGTCATATGAGTTTAGATTTAAACTTGCCATTATACTTAGACCAGATTGTTATGGTTTCTTATTTTTAATTTCTCCAAATCTTTAGGGTTTCTAATACCATGATGGGAATGGACCCCATTCCTAAGTCAAAGTATAATTAAAGTTCATGAAATTAGTATTGTTTCAATCTTTGATGTCAGCCAGAAGTGCACTTTGCAGCATCCGCAGTGTGCCCAGTAATGACTCCTGCAATTCATACAGAGTTACATGTATGGGTAACATATTAAATATGACTTTTTTATAAGACCCTTTGCTCCTACTACTATTGGAACAATCTGGATATCTTTCTTCCATGGTGCTCTCATTTCTGCCTGCAAATCTTGATATTTTATGATTTTGTGTCTGTATGCAACACACTGTAGTCACAGGGTGTAGCGATTTCAATAATCAATGGTACTTTTGTCTTCTTTTCATGGACCACTATATCTGGTTATCTCGCATCTATCTTTTGAACAGTCGGTAATGGATGATCCCATGTGATGTAGACTTCATCATTTTCTATGATGTGTTGTCGCTCATGTTTCCAATGTTTTTCAGCTACTTCAGTATTATAATGTTTGCACAATCCCCAGTGCAACAGTCTTGCCATATTATTATGCCTTTCTGTATACAGTCCTTCTGCCATTAGTATGTCACAGTCCTTCTGCCATTAGTATGTCACAGCAAGGAGCAAGGTGTTAAGCTGTTTCCAGTTCTGTTTTACAAAACCTACATTTGTATGTTTCTCCCCCATGTTCAATGGACTTTGTTAACCAATGTGTATGGAGGCCACTATCTTGATATGCCAATATTAACAGTTTATCTTATGGCTTGAATTTGCCTCTCCTTAACCATTCCTGCATTTGATCCTAATCAATATGAGGTTCTTCCAGGAGTTTTCTATTCTTATGCATTTTCCACATTTCTTGTATTCTCACCTGATCCTTTGCCTTATATTCTGTCTTTTGTTTTTTTGTCACATTCAGTATCTGCCTCATTTTTATCTACATCTGATTTGATTTCCATTCCCACTTGATGCTATGAGTCTGCTAGTCTTAGAAGGGAAATCATCTTAAATTTATTCTCCTCATGTTTCAAAACTTTCACTATGTTTGGGTCTTGTGAGGTCAGCAGATACGCATGCAGTCCCATGATTGCAGATTTATACATATAATCAATTTCAAGGAGGCCAATATCTCCTTCAGAATGAGGAATATATAATCTTGGTATGCACTGATTTTTATAAATTATTTGATGAGCATGAAGCATTCTTCTTATTTTTCTGTCTAATCTAGCCAACACCTTTTGAGGCCAATCAGTCACTCCAAAACTGTAAGTTAGGACAGGAAGAGCAAATTGGTTTATAACTTGAATTTTGTTCCTAGATGTTTTCAGGATTAATTTAAGTCTTCTAACATATTCCTTACTAAGTTTTATTCACATTTGTTCATGTTTTATCGTCAATCCTTCATCAATTCCCAAATATTTATACACTCCCTCTTGGTCAAACTCTTTTACATCACATTCTTGTCTCAAACTGATGTTTTCTTGGTGCTGCAGTTTTCCTCCTTTAAAGGTTGCTTTTGCACATTTATAAAGACCAAATGACAGTCTTATATCATCAAAAGTTTTGATTACTTGTAGTTGTGCTTTCAGTTCCTCATCTGATGAGCTATACTGTTTTAAATCATTTACATAAAGAAGATGAAAAGTCTTTACACTTTGTTGCTTTCCATGAGCCAAGCTTTAGCCATGACCTAATCTGTTAAGCAGACAGCTTAATGGGTTAAAGGCAGTGCAAAAGAGCGATGATGACAGAGAGTCACCCTGGAATACCACCCTTTGTATTGTTATCCCTGGAATAATAATTTGCCCTTTATCATGACTTAACTGCAAAGTGGTTTGCCACTGTTTAATGACAGATGTAATGTAATTTATTAGTGTAAGGTGTGGCTTATACATTTTTAAGCTCTCTTTTATCCATGAATGGGGGATACTGTCAAATGCTTTTTTGTAGTCAATCCATGACAGTCTTAGATTCTTCTCCTTTTTACAGTTCGCCACTATGACTTTATTTAACAACAAATGATTGTTTGTTTCATATGACTTTCTTTTATTGCTCTTTTGTTCTATTGCCAAAATTGAGTTTTCTTCTGGATGGCTATAAACTCTGTTGGTATCAATTCCAATGTATAGTTTATATGTCTTCAGAAGGCAAGTTATTGGTCTATAATTTTTAGGGTAGCTTGCAGGTTCACTCTTAAGTAGGAAAATTGTTTCTCCTGTTGTTAGCCAGGTTGGTGTCTGTTCGAGGTGTGCACATAAATAGTTCTTACTCATGGCTGAATCTTTGTGCAAAGTTGTTATTACTTTTAACCATAAGTTAGGTACTGCATCTGGACCTGGAGTTTTCCAATTAAAGGTTTTTCTTAACTTTGTTTCAATCTGTTTGACTGTTACTTTAACCCATATCATATCCTGTACCTTTGAAATTCTTATTCTTTCTTTTACTTCTTCTATCCATTTAGCATTTTTGTTATGTTCCATAGGATCTTTATAAATACTTATCCAAAATGTATCTATTTCTTCTTTTTTGGTGGCCTTTCAATTCCTTTTATCTTGTTTCCGAGTTCTCTATAAAACTTTTTTAGGACATCAATAAATTGCTTATTTTGCCCTTTTCCTTAATATTTATCTGTGTATCCCCTACGTTTGTCTGCCTGTGCTGATATTTTTAGTTTATTATTTGTAATAATGCATAATAAATCCTGATCCATTGTAATACTGTGCATTGCTTTTATCACATCTCTCTTCTTTCTGAGTATTTTTGTTGAACTGTTCCATCTTCTATACTCCTCTAACAGTGACACGGCTTGTCATAATTGCTTTAGTTTTCTCTATTCGATACTTCCATGATGGTATTCAATTTCTCCCTTTCCTTTCCCTTACTTCTCTATGTTCTTGTGGTATAATTTTATCTGTTATTAATTTAGCTGCATAGTAATATATCCTATTTACTTCTGTTATATTGCACGGCTATCTGTGGATATTCATAATTACTGTGTTCATTTTTTTATCAAAGTTCTAACTTTTTTAACTTTTTGGGATTTATTGACCGTCTGCGGTATATTTCTTTCTTTGATCTTAATATGCCTCTATCTCTATTAAATTAAGTAACTCTTCTCTTAGCTCATTTTCTTCTAAACTGAGAGCACATTTTTTGTACTCCATTTTCTGTGGGCATTCTATAGAAAGTTCTGTGGCACATTCTCTTCAATTTCATCCTGTGTCATCTTTTGCTCTGTCATGTGGGAATTTACTGGCCTATCACTGCTCAACATTGACTGGGTCAGAGTTGCCACGGTTTTCTGTTCCTTCCCTTGCTGTCCAGCTTCAAGTGAACATTTATACTTGTTTCCTGTGAAAGGCTCCAAATATCTTCATATGGCAAATGACCTGTTGCTTTCCATTTCTCTGGTTTCTCCTTAATTTGGATGTCCATTTCTCTATCCTGCTGTGTTGTTTTCTGAGTTAGATTTTCTACACCAAATCCTTCACTTTGCAGGTATTCCATAACCTTAGTTTCTATTTCTTTAACTTTTTCATTACTAATCTTCTTTTCTTCTTTTCCTCTTTGTCTTATTTTTTGTATTGTAAGGTTTTCTATGCCTGGATTCCTTTGCCTGTATTTCTCTTCAAATATCTTTGGTGTTGCTCTTTTTGTATTAATTAGTTTTGCTTTCTCCTTTGCATAAATATTACACCATTTTAAATCTTTTTTTCTCATTTCCATATTTCTTCTTCAGATGTCTCCTGATCTTTCTTTTTCTCCATACTGTGCTAAACCTCTACACCAAATCCTTCACTTCACAGGCACACCATAACTTCAACTTCTTTTTTTTGTAACTTCTACTTCACTAATCTTTTCTACATTTTCACTTTATGATATTATTTTGTTACTGTGAAATTTTCCATATCTGTATGTCTTGTATTTCTCTTTGAATGTCTTTGGGGCTGCCTTTTTTATATTGATTAATTTGGCTTTTGACTTTGGATAAATATTGCACCATATCAAATCATTCTTTCCCATGTCCATGTTTCTTTTTTTACACTTTTCAAAAATCTCTAGGTTTTCTTGTTTATATTTTTACACTTCCTCAGATGCTTCTTTTTCCAAACAGATCAAAGTTTCTTGGTCTACATATCGTTTTTCACAAATCTGTTGTATTGATGAACACAATTTTTATTTGAAGCTTCCGACAATTTTTTTTGTGGAAGTATTTTTCTTTCCTCTAATTTTCTCTTAATCTTTTTGTATATCTTGTGTCTGGAAATTCTGGGCTTTTTGCATAATAGTAACAATAGATAATTTCTTTCTTATCTTCAATAATCCTCTCTATAATCTTTATGGCTCTTCTTTGGCTTATCAATTTTTGTGATTCTTTATGGACTGCTACTTCCTTCTACAATGGGGGCGGGGCATCCTCTCCCTGGGCCTGGCTTGGCCCCACTGTAGGAATATTTCCATATTTTGTGGATTCTACACTGTCACTTTTTCCGGTCCTGGCAACTGTGTACCTACCAGGATTGGGCACCTTTTTATCCTGGGTCTTTTGCACCCAGCTATCTTTTTTCATTTCTGACCCACTTCTGTCCATGATATATGCTATATAAAATGCAGTCTATATATCAGTGTCATCTTGGTGAGATTTTGTGAAAAACAGGGTCCACCTCATGAAGGTACTCATCAAGACTTGAGGATGAATTCAGTTTCAGCAATGCTACTCTTCTTTGCTTGCTGACTTATCATCTCTCCACTCGGACCCCATAATTTAGGATTATGCATGTTTAGAAACATCTATGTCCAACAAGGAGGAAAACTCAGAGGATTAGGCAGTAGCCTCAGTTACAAGATTTGTTGTGGAGCTATACAATTTCTGATTATAAGTAAAATCCATAAATAGTAAACAATTTGTTTTGCAGTAATCCCTGATATCATTCACATTAATATGTGCCACAAAGCAAGTTTATATAGAGAAGATAAAAATGAGATGGTGAGATTTAACTAGGGAGGGAGTAAAACATTGGGTGGCAAACTGGGGTGAATATTTGTGAGGATAAAAGATCAAGATGTTTAGCATCTTGAGTGGGTATGAGGACAGTCCTATGAAGTGTAAATTCCAAAAGTCTCTGGGCATATTTGTTGTCGGTAGGGTCTTTTCAGAAAAAAAGTAACAGATCTAAGTAACAGATCAAGAGTACAGAATGTCAGGATTTATAACTAATTTCTGTCTCTCTTCTGTCAATATCTCTATAAAGCTGTCCCAAAAACTGCCCTTCAAAATTCCCCCTTGGCAAATTATTGTTTTGAACTCCTGGGTGTTAAAAGTAATGCAGGGAGATTACACATGGCATGGGGTAGAAAAATTTCCTTTCAGGGGAATAGCTAAGCAGAACTTTTTCTACAAGTTCTTCAGTCTTTATTCACTTAGGGAGTTATAGAACTATCACATTTAAATCAAAGGGCAAAGGCTTTTATTCTAGAATGCTTCTGGTTCCAATGAAAGAGGTCTCTTGGAGACCAATACTAGAGCTTTCATTTCTAAATCTGTATGTGAAAGTGCCAAAGTTCAAAATGTTGACCTTACAGAACCTGTAATCTCTCATTCCTCATGAGTTACTTGGTAACTCTAGATTTAAAAGATGCTTACTACTATATTTGGCTTCAGGAATTTTCTAAGGTTCTCTGCTTCTGTATCGCATTATCATTTATCTACCTTACCCTTTGATTTATCTGCAGCTCCAAGAATATTCACAAAATGTCATACACCCCTATGCAGGCAGGCAATGGTGGCTTGGGAGTTAGCTCTTTAGCATTCTTTAACCCTTCAAGCATCTTACATTCTGTCAGAGCAAAACATAGTGGCAGACAAGCTGACCAAGACCAGGGAAGACACTCATGAATGCAAATTGAACAAGGAGGTCTTCCAAAAATTCATTCATTTGTGAGAAACACCTCACATAGATCTGTTCACCTCCTTTCAAAAAAGACAAGTAAGCATGTTTTTACTCCAGTGCTCCTTGCAAGCACGCCTGGAAAATAGATGCATTTTCATTTCTTTGGAAGGGAATTCTCATTTATGCATTTTCACCCTTTTCACTGATATCCAGGGTAAATCTGAAGATTCAAAAGGATACCTCAAAATGGAATCCTCATTTATGTGTTTCCACCCTTTCCAGTGATATCTGGGGTCATTCTGAAGGTTCAAAAGAATACCTCAAAAACACTGTGGTGACCCCATTTTGGCTCTGCAGCACTGATTTTCCCATCTTATGAAACTTGCCAAAGGAACTTACCAAAAACTCCTCACAGACTGGATTTACTCAGACAAGATAGGGGGATTTTGATACACCCCAATATCAATCAACTTCAACTCACTGCCTGGATGATTCAATTTTAATGCATTTTAGTCATTTATTTCACAAGGATATACAGTAGGTTCTAAAGGAGACAAGAAAGCCTGCTAGCAAAAAATTCTATATTGTTAAGTGGAGACAATTTTTTGTTGCTGCCCACCCAATACATAGGAACACATCAGGGTCTGTGTACCTCTGTCACTTAAATACTTTATTAAGTTACATTCCCATGGCTTTAATTATTCCTCTATAAAGGTTCATCTTGTGGTCATTTCAGCATGTCAGCTCATGGACCCTCCACTTTCTTCTCTGTTTGTGGTAAAACAGTTTCTGAAAGGAATTTTAGACATGAGACCTCATCAGCAGCAGGTTTCTCCTCCTTGGGATCAACTATATATTGAAGAAACTGACTACGTCACCCTTTGATCCTGCACATCATGGCGATTAATGTTCTTGACTTACAAAACTGCACTCATCATTTTTCTGACATCAGAAAGAAGAGTATCTGAGTTGCAAACTCTCATGGTTGGTGAACCCTATCAGATTTTTGCACAGGGATAGTATCTATTTAATAGCAAACCCTTCATTCATACCCAAAGTGGTGTTAGAGTTTACTTTGGAACAGACTATTAATCTCCCAGTTTTCTATCCAGGATAAAAAAAGGAAGAAAGGATTCCACATACCATGACTGTGCATAGCCACTGAGGTACTACCTTAAAAGAAATTAGTCCTTTAGAAAAAGCTAATCTGTTATTTATTTATTTATCAATGTGTAAAAGGGGTACCCTGTGTCTAAACAGACAATTTCCTGTTGGAAGTTCTCAGCTATTGTTTTGATTGATTGATTGATTGATTGATTGATTGATTGATTTTTTTTTTTGTTATCCCCACCATGGCAAATGAAGGCACAGTCTACTAGAGCCTTGTCTTCTTTGATGGCATGCTGGAAAGGGGTGGACCTTAGAAGCATTCTAGGAGCAGCTTTATGGCCCCCTGTGCATACTATTACAAAGCATTACCCTCTGGATTCCCTTTCTAGCTCCAGGCTGAACTTTGCTAGGACTATTTTCCAGGGATTCCTGGATCTATATCCTTCTCCTTCCTGGTTGGATAGACTTTACCAACCAACCCATATAGCCTAAGGGATACTGCAGCATTGAGAATCATGAACATAGTTCAATCATTGCATTTACCTATTACAGTCAATGTTCACATTCCTCACTGCTGCAGTAATCGCACTTAGTCTCCATCCTGCTGTTGTATACAGTTATTGTTGGGATATAAAGTAGGCCTGGGTTTGTTTCTACTTTATATGTTTTAGTATTATTTGGGGTTAACTGTTTAAAGATTGTTAGGCTCTTCTCCCATGTATGGACTAGAATGTCTTGAAAAAACTTCTGACTGCTGATTTCTCTCCATGGGATTAGCCAATTAGCAGGTGGAATTAAGTAGTGTGTGTGTGTGTGTGTGTGTGTGTGTGGGGGGGGCAGCAGAGATTTTTGAAGCTGGCCAGTTGCTGTTTCCAGCTATATAGCTTAAGGGATATATCAGCAGTAGCAGTGAGGAATGTAAACATTTACTGTTATGGGACTTACACAAATGTACTCTACAACAGTAAGGGGAAAATCAGTTTTGAAAGAGATTTTGTTTCAAGATAATTGGTTAGACCTGTGGTTAAATGTTGATACTCAATATTCTAGAGCTGTAAAATACAATAAGTAGGTAAATGAATTTAATTAGTTAAAAGGATGTGCCACCAATGGGAGGGAACAATGTGGTCAAATTATCAAAAGCGATGGATATCAAGAGAGTGAGACTTTGAGGAAACATTTTCCCACACAGCACTTTGTCCTTTTACAGTGGCTGTTTTGTCTAGTTTTTTCTTCCCTTCAGACTAAAATACTGGTCTTTAGCTCCTGTTCCAGTTTACAGCTAACTAATTTCAAATTATTTTGACTGATCAAGATATATTGCTTTGTTTTCTACTATCCATAAGTATCAATTATTTTAATACAATGTATTTAAATACAATGTAATTAAAAAAGCACTGAAATCAAATGAAGTAACCTAAGAAACAATAGAAGGAACATAAACTGCGAAACTTACCTTTCCTATACAAGTATTCTGTAGTAGGAGCTGTTCTAGAGAGATTGCTGTTGGTGAAAGGAGAGATTGTAGGCAAAGAGAAAGGAAACTGGGTGTCACTATCTAAAGGGAAAATTCATGCACCTGGTTTAAAAGAAAAGAGGATCAGAATGTGGAATGCAGCAATGGATGACCTGTCACTGAGCATACTTGTTGAAGTGTAGTGCAACAGTGCAGTGGTGAAGTAATCTGGGGTACTTCAACTAATAGGAGCAGATAAATACAGCAGATATTTGGGAATGATGGTGGTACATACGAAATCACTTATTTACAGCCACCATCATAGTGAACTCTGACACAGAGGATATGTAACACCTAGGAGACAGAGTGACGATGGCTGTATGTGCATGAGTGTAGGTTAGTGTGCAAGATTTGTGACTCATATCCTTAGAGTCCAGGTTTTAATTATAATCTCTGTTTATTGTTTCCATGGTGTCTGCATGTGCTCACTTTGTCTTTGTGAGTTTACTGTGGTCACTTTAGTTCCTTATAATATCTGAAATCATACAGGCTGATTGTCTATAGCAAAATCTGTATGTACATATTGCATTTAGCTGAGCTCTTCTGTGTAAGGCCATAGGTGAAAAAGGTAATGAAGGGCATGTTTACATAGTAGGTTAACAAATATGAAAAGTATATTAAATGGAAGACATTCTACAGAGCAAAGAATTACATAAGGCCAGATGAAGGGACTCAAGAGGCCAGCTTTGTATGCAAGGAACGTCACCATGAAGCTATTATTTAGGAGAAGATCCAGTCTTACTGATTATCAAAGATGGGAGAAAGGAAATTCACTGCTGCAGTGGCCAGATGAACGCAGATGTTCCAAAGAAAGAATGAGTCAATTTACATTGTCCAGATATTCCATAAAGTGGCAAGCTGTCAACAACATGGCACCTGAAGGTACCTAGAACTGTTAATGTGAAGATATGACCCACCATATCCTAAATAAGCACCTTCATATTAGAAGATTCATGATAAAAAATAACAATATGTCTTGCATGCATGGAAAATGAACTTGAGTAAAATCCTCATGATGTGTGAATAGGCAAGCCTGGTATTACCTACACAAATGTACATGTTGGCACACAGCCTGTGTTGGAAACACAGAAGAACAAAGTACATTTAATTTAAAATATAAATCAGTGGAAAGTAACCATTATTGGCAGTGAGTCATGTTAATTAGTAGCACAGGATCATAAACTTTGCAACAGATTAACACTTTTCATTTAATTTTCTTAGAAAGTCTGATATATTTTAAGTTTGGTATTTCAGTGTTTTTCCTGCATAAATATTCTTTCATGGCATATAGTGATTTGAAGCACATTTCATTGTTTTCATACCTGAATATAACTAAGATTAGAAATTTTAGGGTTTGTATGTACGATTTAAAGGCAGAAGAAAGTGGCATATCTCTCTATGAGCTCCGTAGTTCAAGTTATTAGTATGTTGTTATTAAATCTTCCACATTTTGCCAATCTGTTCCACAATGTGTCCACATTTTGGAGATGGAAGACAGAGAGCTATGGAAAGCAAAGAATGTATTTTCATATCCTGTGCTATGTAGTCCTGACAGGAAGCATGTTCAGATATTTGACAACTTCTGATTGTGTTAGTTTAGCAAACAGAAGCTGGGCCAAAAAAGTCAAGATGAAAGTTTTCTTCATATGTATTTTGATAAATGTTTGCAACCTTAGAAAATGTATAGGCCAAGTTTTCTTAGTTAAGTGATGATGATGATACTGACTCACGGAAATGACTCAGTCTGGAAATTATAGACCTGTCGATTAGTCATCAGCTGTAGCAAAAATAATGGAGTCTCTGTTAAATGAAATACAGTTTATATTAAGTGGAAACCAGTGGGGCATCGGGCATAAGGAAACATGGACTCAAAGCAGGAATTCAGTGACTAACAAATCTCTGAGCTTTTTGACATGATAATCAGGGTGATGTATCCTAAGGAGAATGGGGACCTGAAATATTTGCAAAGTGAGAGGATTGCTTTGCAGAAAAGTATCAAATGTTATTAGGAATATAAAAAGCAGTATGAAATAATACAAAACCAGCTGGTGTCATTTATCAAGACTACATCATATCAAACTAAATTGATACGTTATATGTAAACAGTAAATCCTAAATGAAAAAAAAATCAATAAACTATCTAAAAGAAGATCATCATGAAAATACAAAGAAATATACCTAGCCAATGCAAATGTAAAAATTGTAAACATTTATTACAAAAATAGTATCAGGTACATTAAGGTAAAGGGAAACATAGGTACAGCTATAGAGACCATGTAATAACAGGCACACAAGGGGGCTGCAGGGCAACAGAAAAAACGTTTAAAAAATTACAAAAAAAAAGATAACGAAAGAAAAGAATGCCAAGACAAACATTTTTACCTGTAAAAGCTTTTGCACACCAAATGTAAAACAAAGCAGTGCCATTTGTTTAAATCAGCATTAAATCCTGAATGCAGCACTAACAGTAAGATTGCAGTGGACCATATTTCCAGCTGAAATGATGTACTTTATTTTCCAGGAGGTCTGATTGATAATTCAGAATAAAAATCACAGCACACCATTGCTTACAGTACAGACCATTTACCAGTGGCCAGTGAAGAAAGCCAGGCTCTGTTCCTGTAGCTGTATGCCCAGCACATGAAACTGCTTGACATCTGTGTTGGAGTCAGTAAGACAAACCAGCAATGAGGACAATCACATAGCACTTTAAGTAAAAGTGCACAAAGGACTATGGGAAGAAGACAGACATGATGAACATTGTGCCTACAGTATTGTTGGCAAGTACAGTACAGTGCGGTATCAAGAGTGGTGCTATATTATTACAGATATATAGTGAGGAAAAACATAATAATAAGCAACAATGTCCAACATTGTACACTGGGGTATCTTTTGCTGTGTTGGAATAAATGATTGGAATACACAGGCCATCAGTAAGATGGTCACAAATCATTACTGGGAGTTACACCTTTTGGGGGCACACCATTGTTCCCAGTAGACCTTTCTCAACAGACATCTTCAGTGATTTAGTTAAGGATACCTCACCCTTTGATATGCATCTCAGTTCTCAGGTGTTTACTAGTAGACCTCCTTCAATATGCAGGCACACTGTATCCATTTGTACCATATTACTTTTCTGTAGGATCAGGTCGATGTCATTGACTTCTGATACGGAACTGTTGGATTGGCCTGTAGTTTCACATACATTTCATCAAGTTACATACCCCAAAGGCTCAACTTTATGAAAACAGCAAGCCAAACCTTCAACTCAAAGAAGTATCTTTTAAAGGCATTTTTCAGGGTGGCAGGCTCCCCAACACCCTGATATGCTGTCCTTACTTATGTATACTGACTCTGTGATGCCATTATGATATAGAAAAGAAACATTTGAATAGAAAGGAATCACTGCTGCTGCACATAGAGAAATCACACCAGCAATAATTTTCTCTGAAGAACAGAGATTGGGAAGTTTAATATCAAGAAACTGAACTCAACAAATATAAAGCTCCTCTAATTTACACTTAACAAGTAGCAAGGAAACCTGGTCAGTGTGTGACCTAAACTGGATCTCTAAAGACTGCAGTAGATGAGGGGAGCGACTGAAGGGAATGGTATAGTTCTGACAGGTTTACTCATAGATAGGCCTGTCTATCATGTAGAGAGGCCTACTGTATTTAGGATATGGCTGACCATATCTGAGTGTTACTACTGTGCTAACCATGTCAGTATCCTGTGCTAGATAATAAATGCAAGCCATGTATTTGTCATATTGCAGGGGTTTGGTGCACTCTGAATGTGGTTATGCATGCACATTTTCCAGCACTCGTTGTTCACATCTGATGGAACATAAGGACACTAGACACATTTGCAGTTTTAAAACACATGACTATTTGTTGTCTATTGTTAGATCTGTACTGTCTGTGTCTATATCTACAATACTACTGTGCACTTATACATATGCTTGAACATTTGTGCACATACATATTTACTTATTGTCATGTCCAATCCCTTTTTCCTTTGTTCGCGGTAGGATTTTAGATAGTGTCAGCATATAAATTAGGTCTAGTAGAACTTTTTTGTGGTCGCACGCACAGCATTTCACTTGGGACAGCAGAACTTCTGGTAGTGATAACAGACTGCTCTGGTGCAGGTCTTCTTGGTGACACAGTAATCACCATGTCTATGAGTCCCACTTACTGTCATAAAACTAATAAAATACACAGAAACACAGATATTCAATCAAAAATTGTCACATTGTACAGTGTCATGCAACTCGTTCTAGACAGGGAATTTACATGATCCCATGTAATGAATCTGATATGTTTCTGGTTTTATTGATTGAATGTTACCCCCCCCCCCCCATTCAGGGACTCAAATCAACCCTTTCAATAGGTGAAAAGTTAAAGGTGGTTGGGGCTATGGGTGGGAGTAGGGTTAGGGAGAGGGAAAGGGTTAATACATATGAATAAAGTGATTCTGAGAGATGAAGTTTACCCTGCTCTACCTTTACTCATACCTAAGCCTCTCCTGTCCCTAACATCAACCCTCCACATTACATTACTAAATTGTCTTTTCCAAAAGCTAATACTATTGTGTGTCATTGGCACTTAGCAGTCAAAATACTCACTTCAGGGGCTCCAGGTGGAATGTTGGTATAATGGTTAAGGTGATTACCTTACAGACATGAGGTGCAGGGTTTGATCCTTGTATGGGGTAATTGGCTAGGCTTAAAATGCTCTTATAGATAATTAGCCTAGTACTAATTTATAAGCCTAACATTCAGTGCTCTGCGGTTGACTTTCTGTATTTGGGGGGGGGGGTCATCTGTCTACTTTCACTCAACAAACGTACACAGACATACATGCATACACCTTTTCTGTGACAAAACTATAACATTTATAAATATGTATATGCATATACATATATGATTAAGGCACCTCTACCTTTCTTCTCTTCCCACATGCACTAGCTGATCTAAATATATGGAAGGCATTGTTGTTCTGCATTGCTGGGGTGCTCTTCAATAATCTGAACCACGTCTTAATTGCTGCACAGATGTCTATGCCCTCCTCCAAAGTGAGGAGAGCTTGCAGTGAGTGAATTTTTTTTATTTAGATTCCTCATGCCATCCATCAGCAAAGTACCTTACCATATCCTTGAGAGGTCCTGAACTCTCTCTAAAACCCAAACATTTTATATTGCAAACTTAGACTAGAGACCTTAGCATTAAACACAGTACCATATTTCCAGGTGACTTCAACTAACCAGCTATAGACTTGCAAACACAGTGCCATGGTCCTAGGCGACTTCAGCTGGGAAACATTTACCAACAGTAGTACTTTTATATTCTCCTTAGGTTGTTTTGTTATACTGGTAAGCTGATCCAGATGTCATTGGCTAAAAAGAGCACTAATCTGGGTAGATATATTTTTTAGTCAATAGAGAAAGCCTAAGAACACAGGTGCAGACCTTCCCTGGTGAAGCAGCATGGTCTGTCAAACATATCCTCCCAGGGTGACTGATACCCCTGTACCCCCTTTGAATGAAACTAAAAATTAAGTGAATTATTGAAGGCAATTACATGTTAATCATATTGATCACTGCTAAGACTTCTCCTGTGGTGCTTGTGACTGATACTGTGCTCTCCAGATTGTGTAACTAAAGAGGTAGGATGTTCAATGCTCAATGTGAGAACGTGTGTGTGTGTGTGTGTGTGTGTGTGTGTGTGTGTGTGTGTGTGTGTGTGTGTGTGTGTGTGTGTGTGTGTGTGTGTGTGTGTATGTGTGTGTGATGTGTTTTGCTATATCCAATTCCCTTGAAGGGAATTCACTTAACTTCAGACTTTTCTTGTAGCACTTGTGACTAATACTGTGCTCACTAGATTGTGCAACTAGGTAGGTAGGTAGTAGGTTTGATGCTGAACATGGGAACATATATATATATATATATATATATTTGTGCGTGTGTGTGTGTGTGTGTGTGTGTGTGTGTGTGTGTAATGTTTGGTGCTATCAACTTCCCCTGAGAAGAATATGCTTAAGACATCTCCTGTGGTACTTGTTGTGATGTCCTTGCTGGCCCAGTAATCAAGGAGCCTCAATTCTCACTGCTGGCAACAGTGAGGAACGTACAGACTGGGAGGATGACATGTACACACACAGTAAAGTGCAATTTCCCTTAAGAGCACACAGAGACCACAGTCAGTCTGAGGCTGGTTTCTCCCTCTTTCTCCAGATCCCCAGTAAGACTCCCCACTGGCACAGCTATAGAGCTGAGTCCTTAGCTAGGTTCCAAGCCAAGTCCTCCAACACTCTCTCTGTTCAACCGGTACTTCATGTCCCTGCCCAAGTACTGACACACACACACACTCTTGGAGATTTGTTTTACACACACACACACACACACACACACACACACACACACACACACACACACACACACACACACGCACGCACACACACACACACATGCACACACCTGGGAAAGCCTGGCACAGGTTTACTAGCTATGCCCTCCTTCTGCCCAGACTATAAAGTAGTTATCAGTACCACCAGAACCCCTTATCAGCTACTTTAAGGCCCTTACTATTAATCTAAATGGTAGTTTGACCAAAAGATAAGGCTATTAGGAGTGGCTCACAATGTCACCAAGTACATATGCAAGTACTCTCAGAGCTTAAATATGTCTCACAGATATCAGCCACAAGGATAGGTTTAAATATATTTAATAATAAATAATAAAAGAAGAAGACAATACCCAGTAAGTAATTAGTTACTTCAGAATTCAAAACCACTGGAAATATTTAAAACAACAGGACAGTCTCAAATAAATAAAGAAAACATCAGAGCTATATTTTACTATATGCCTATCTGAAACTAAAAGAGTTACTATGCCCTAAAAACTTACTTATAAAACAACAAGCAGGCAGCAGTGGTGAGTGGATGTTCTTGTTAGGTCTAAGACAAAATACAAAAATGCCCTCTCTGCCTCTCAGAAAGTTCTTAAATTAATATTACTGCTGGGTTAGCTTGGATGACATCATTTTTTGTCACCTGACTTTAGTTCCTAAGCTAAACCCCCATTGTCAGAAACTATCAACATTTAACATACATAGCCTTCAGATGTTTGCAACTGCTAGAAGACATAAAACAATGAAAAACTTACAAAACAATTCTGAAGACAACCCAGTTCTAGACATCCTGTCTCCTTATTGCATTGAAACTAACTTTTATAGCACAATCATAAAAAAAATAATTTCAACTATTTTCTTGAATTTTTGCAAGTTAACTCTCTATGTTCTAGTTCTCACTGTTAAAACATCCACATTTACATAATTACAATAGTTTATATACATTTATGTTCTAATCCAGAAGGGTACTGTGGTCACACCTCTAAGTTCAGTACTGTACAAACCCTTTTCACACACACTTCTGTACCGGCAGTTTAATATACACATAACATACAGTTCTAATGCATTTGTAAGACAAGCATATGAATCATGTTGATATTCACAAATGACATATGATTATTTACAAAATTCCAGATAGCTGTCCTGGCAGTATCTCCTTCTGTCACACTTCTATATAAATCATATTAGTATTCACAAATGACATATAATTATTTACAACATTCCAGATATCTGGGCTGGCAGTATGTCCCTTTGTCACACGTGTGACTTATACAGTGCTCTCTAGATTGTGTAACTAGACAGAGCGAGGTTCAATGTCCAATAAGTTAATAGGTGTATACTAGGCTAAAGGCAGCTAAGGCCTTTATAAACCTAGCCATACAATCCAAATGTGATCCACTCCATCAGAGACTTAAGAGCCAGACTAGGAGTGAATTTCTGATTACCCATTCATTGATCCAAGTTGCACTTAAATAGGGATAGGGAGGAACTCTGCTTCACATGGATGGGGAGCCTGTTCCAGGGAATGGGAATTCTCTGAGAAACATATTTGTCTCTCCATGTCCCATTTATTTTGCAAGCAAAATTTTGATCTTTTAATTTAGTAGTTCTGATACTTTTGTTTTGTGGATGTGCTAAAGTTCTTCAAAACAGGGTCCAGGGATGCCTTCTATGCCAGGCGAAGATCACTTCTCAGAAGTCTGTATGATACTGAGTAAAGAGACAGGGCTTTGAGGTGATCTGCATAGGACAATGTGTTTATTCCCTGTATTATTTTTATGAGGAACCTTTGTGGACATTCTAGTTGTTGCATGTGTCTGGTCAGGTACATACATAAGGGGGCATTATACTCTATGATGTGTCTGATGAGGGCTAAATACAGTGGTATAATGACCTCTCTAGACTTAGATGCCACACCCTTGCTTATAAGTTGAGCAACATAGAAGTATTTTCTTACTACTTTGAACATATGTTGGTCGAAGGATAGGTTACTATCTACATGAGTTCCCAGATCCCTGACTAGAGAATCAACTTTTAACAGATTTTTATTGATGGTGTAGTTAGCTGGAGTGGTGGAACTCTATAATGTTTTTCTTGGTATTGAGTTTTAAGCCATGGCTTTGGCACCAATCGTCTGTATTAATCATTCCTAAACAGTGTTCTTTTCTTGGGGGGATTCAATGACTGCTCCCAGTTTGCAATCATCTGTGAATTTGGTTAGCCAGAGGGCTTTTACATCAGTTTTGACATCTGTGAAGCAGATGCCAAAAAGGAGCAGGCCTAGCACAAAGCCCTGGGGGACATCACTGAGGGTGGACTTAACATGGAAAATGTAATGTATAATTGTTGGTGCTATATCCACTTCCCAAAAGAATGATGAATTTCTAAAGCAATTGGGGTTGACATAGTGGATTAGGTGTATACCTCCCAGTTACAAGGCACAGAGTTTGATTCTTACCATTGTGAGTAATTGGCTAGTTATAAAAGGGCTACAAGGGCAGTTAGCCTAGTATTTGCCTATGAATCATAAACTTTCCACATTTTAAAGGTTGGGAGTTGGCAGGACCAATGAAGTCTAGATTGATGAGACCATGTCCAATAAGAGACCACTCATTAGTGGGGTACCTCAGGAATCAGTGCTGGGACCACTACTATTTGGCATCTGCTTTTTGGAGGTAAAGTCTAATGTCAGGGGCCTTTGTCTGGCCAAGTTTACAGATGACTGCAAATTGGGAGTTATCATAGATTCCACTCAAGACACACACATCTTACAAGAGGGTCCAACTCAGACAAATGACTGGCACCAAAGTCTTGAATTAAAGTTCAATGCTGAGGCAATACAGTGCCTTTTGGGAAAATGATCACATAGGCTGAATATTTCATTGGTAAGACACCCTTAGTAGTTGACCTGGTAATCAGGAATTTGGGAACATATTTAAACCGTAATCTGGACTTTGATCAACATGTGGCCAAGGTAGTAAGCAAATCATTCTATGCTGACCAACTTATAAGTTAGAGCATGACATCCATATCCAAGGAAGTCATAGTGCCACTTTATTAGACCCTAGAAGACCTATCATTGAGTATAATGCCCTCTTTGGCATGTACCAAAACAGACATATGGAACAGAGGGAATTCCCACAAAGATCCTTACCAGGAGGATCCAGGATATAAACACACTGTCCTATATGGATAATTTTAAAGCTCTGTCACTATACTCAGTCTCCTACAGATTACTGAGAGGAGATGTATACTTGGCGTACAAAGCATCCTCGGATCCATCTCTGATGGACCTTTTGCACATCCACAACATGAACAGCATGAGAACCACTAGATCCAAGGATTTACATTTTGCTTGTGACATAAATAGGACATGTTGGTGAGTCAGATATATGTCTCAGAATATCCCCATGTTCTTGAATAGGCTCCCAATCTATGTGAAGCAGAGTCCATCATTAACCCTATTTAAGTGTAACCTTGACCAATTATTGGGAAATAAAAATCCACCCTGTCTGGCTCCCCATTTCTCAGTGGCAGACAGTAACTATGCCCAAACTTGCATACTTCCCCCCTACACATAACATCTAGAAACATCTTAACTGACATATCTCCACCTAATAAACGCACAAGACACATAGGGCCACAACTGGGTTGGGTTGTCTGGTATATGCTTATAAACCTAGAAGCTGCTTACAGCTAGGAGTTAATTATGCTTTGCTCCTTCTCTCACCAGAAGCGTAGTGCTCATCCCTAGCTGCTTCATGAGAAGTAATATTAACCCTGATGTTTATGGGTTCAAGACACTTGCTGTTATCTTCTCTTAAGAGATACTCTGGGTGGAACCTACAGCAGCTGGAGGAAACAGAAATCCAAACTGCACAAAGTCCCTGAATAGTTTCTAACCAAAACTGCAACCAGACCCACTCACTGAAGTCCCATACACATTGTCCTATTGGAGACCAGTAGGAATCAATGCCCCTCTGCTCCTTCTCTCATTAAGGGCAAAGCAGAAGGATTAATCCCAGGCTTGCTCCTAAGAAACAGTTTTCAGGCTTGGACTTAACTTATTGTGTCTGTAAAATTCAGTCCTCTTTGTTGCCCAATATTCTTTCTTGCCTAAAATGCTCATTCTCTCCTCCATGATGAGTAATACTTGCAGATCTAGAACAATGCAAGTCCCACACATGAGCATTTATAGTAAGCTAGGTAATTCTGTGAAGATCATGTTAGTGGGAGGTAAGGCACTTGGTGTTAAGAGCTAGGTAATAACAAAAGCATTTGCAGTGGAATAGTATGCCTCTACTAGAACATCTTGGGCCCTGGCTGCTTACAGAACACAGTCTCATAGCCAGGAAATGGAGCATATTGCAGGTTTCATGCAATGACATTCTTGATCAGACTTAAATATGCGCTTAGGAATGGTGTGGCAACCCTGCTGAGAGTGACTTAAACTTCCAGCTGTTGCTTGAACAGATATTCCAGAATGAGTAAGTGTGGCTGCCCTTGAAGAAAGTGAAAGGGTGTAAGAGTTTAGGTGTTAGGTTTAGATGGCTGTTAGCAAGGGAATTTGGGTTTAGAGACTAAGTTGGGTATTTTAGAGTTAGGAATAGGACAGTGAGTCAGGGGTTATGTAGCAATCAGGGAATTTAGTTTTAGGGAGCAGGCAGTGTGTTTTAGAGTAAGGAACCAATCAGGTAATTTTGGCTTAAGAAGGAGAAGAGTTTTTTGGTTAGGGAATAGGGTTTTCACCTATTCAGATACCAAAAGTGGAACATTTTTATGTAGAAATGACACATTTTGCATGACTAAACATATCTATGGCCAGTGCAAAGGACAGAACTTTACTTTTTGCCAAGATAAAAGCTTATTCTTGAAGCATTTGAGTTGCTTAAGCTAATTCACATAAAATGTTGGTGTTTCAGATACAAAGTAATTAATTTATGCAATTATTAAAGAAAACATAGGAAGTTTTCCCCCTAGAAATCTCAGGACATTGGCCTTTTTTTAAATTGTATTTATTTATTTTTTTTTTTTGCAGGACGCAACTGCCCAAATAGAGACCATCCTGTGTCAAGATGGACAGGTGGCAACACTATTAGGGAGTGATAAGGAAACTGAGGTTTAAAGAGCAGGATATAGGGTTGCCACCATTTCAGATGTTCAACGTGGGACTCTGGGGGTGTGTGTCCACATGTGACATCACAGCAGGTATGGCTATAAGTTACTATAATAACTGTGGGGGAGATAAATAAATTAACCATGGGGTTTTAGATGCTTTGCTGTGCATATTAGAACTTTTCCAAATCTTTTGATCAAATAGTATCAACAAAAATTTTGATTAAAGAAAGAAATTATTTCACAGAAAAAATTATATGTGTGCATGATTTGATATTCAAGATACCAGTAGTCATACCTTTCGTATGTCCAGATTTTTACAGAATGTCCAAATATTTCCCTCATATTTTTGGTCTGTTCATCATAAATTTTTGGTCTTCTGGCAAATCACTGAGGAGTGAAGTCATTAAATAATGGCATACATTTAAGTTTCAGATTTCATATCTTTTAGAAATTTATGCTAACACAAATCCTTTTATTCTAGTAATTTTCTAAGTTTATAAGAGCAATACTTAAACCTGTTACTATTTTTGGCCCTTTGCCCCTTCCATTATTTTATGCTTTGTCCAGATCCACTAAGAGGTTGAGAGGTATGCCAATAGTTTCCAATAAACTGAAAAGACAAACACTTGAGAGAGTGCATGAGTCATAGTTTGAAGCAGTAAATTGCAAAGAACGAGCAAGAGATATAATGTAGTGGCCAGTAATGTAATCTCAAACAGAACAAGTTGTGTCATCTGCAGTGTTTACCACAACAATCCAAAAAGAGTTGATATATGCATAGCCAGAAAGTTAGCACATTCCTGATGGATGTGAGTCACCTCTAAAGATATATACAGTCCCTTAACAAACAGCAACCAGTAAATAATGTATATCAAAACTCTGCAGAAAACACATAAGGGACATAAAATATTAAGTTGCCATCTAATTATAGGCAGTTTCTGCTCCTGAAATGGATGTCAAGATTTACTATTTTAGCCTTATTTTTGCTTGCAAAGTGAACGTACTAACATCTACACCTTGAGTAAAGTACACTTTTTAGGATCAAACACCTGATCATAATTTCATAATCCTCTACAGCAGACTATTAGATTACATTGCCAAGGTTATTCCTATTCTGAAATCATCTTGTCTTGTGTGTGTGTGTGTGTGTGTGTGTGTGTGTGTGTGTGTGTGTGTGTGTGTGTGTGTGTGTGTGTGTGTGTGTGTGACAAGACCATCTTGAATTCTGTGTGTTGGTGTGTTACAAGACCATCTTGTCTTTTTGTGTGTGTGTGTGTGTGTGTGTGTGTGTGCGCGCGTGTGTGTGTGTGTGTGTGTGTGTGTTTGTGTGTGTGTGTGTGTACCTGATGGTTACTGTTACTCAGGTTCAAACCCTGTACCTTAGGTACATGGAACAAGAGCCTCAATTCTCTACCCATACCACCACTTCTGATAGCTCTCAACTATCCAGATTTTCACAAAATATTTGTTTCATACTTTTGGTCTGTTTCTCTTAAAAATTGTGATTTTCTGGCAAATCAGTGAGAATAGAATTCACTAAACAGTGAAAACCTTTTAAGTTTCAGTCTTCCTGTCTTTCAAGAAACACATGGTAACACAAAACACTTTTTAGCAACTTTCTAAGATTATACAAGTAGTGTTTAAAATGTTTCCCTGGTTTTGGACCTTTGACCCCCCCCCCCCCAATACATTTTGGCTTTTTCCAGATTTATTGCGCTGAGTAGTTAAGAGATTTAGTTGAGTGTCAAGTTGATTTTACAAGGAGCCAAGATCTTCAGGGGAAGAGAAGTTTAGTGCTGCTTATGCCACAGGTAGTATAGTTGCTTATGATGCAGAAAATTGTGGGCTCTACTCCCACAGTATGTAGATGGGTTGCTGATACTGTACTGTGTTATACTTTAAAGGGAGTGGGTGCTGCAGTCTGAATATCCTCCTTTGGAGGAGTTACCTAGTAACTATGGACCTTTTATCAAATGGCCATCCATTCCCTTTTGCAATATTACTAGCTTATCATTTTTTTAATGTAACATAGGGAATTTATTCTTCAAGGGCAACAAGCACTTTATTTGTAGATGAAACAATTGTGTGTGTGTGTTTCAAGGAAACTTTTTATTCTATGCTTGATCTTTCAGCATATTTACAACATAATTAATTTCAATTTTTTATTCACTGTTGAACACACTCTAACAACAGGGACATACTAAAGAACTCACTGAGGTCTGCCACCCTCAACTAAGACTCAGAACCAACAGAGGGGAACCCATCCCAGTGGAAACAAAGGTATGTGTAGCCCTTAGGATACTAGCTACAGGTATTTTTCAAAGACCAACTGGGGACATGATGGGGGTGTCACAAACATCTGCATCCAGGATAGTCCACCAGTTTCTGGATGCTTTACTACCACACGCCAGTGAACGCATATCTTTTCCACTCTCCATGAGGTGAGGGCCAGCAATATGCAGCAGATCTACCATGTAGCACACTATCCTGAGGTACTGGCTGCCATGGGTTCCACCTATGTACATATCAAGGCTCCACCTGGTGAGCAGGGTAGAGTCTATCAGACAAACTTGCAAAACAGAAACCAAAAAATAGCTGAAATGCTTTGATGGTGCTGAGATGTGAAAAAATGTGAGCTGATAAAAATCAGTAGGTTATAAACCAGATTTATTAAGCCAAACATAAAAAAAGTTAAAAAATCAAACGCTTTCGTCTCCTAAGGGTAGAGTCTATGTTAACTGCAAGGGGTACCACTCCATCAACTGCCAGGTCATGTGCAATGCCCAGGAGATTATCCTGAATGTGTGTGCTGGCAGTCCCAGCAGTTATCATGACTCTTGTATCTGGCACACATCACAGAAGTACCAGATGTTTGCTAGGGGGGTACATCCCTCATGGCCATTTACTGGAGGATGCTGGCTACACCCTGGAACTGTGGATGATGACGCCCATCAAAAATGCACACCCACCCACAGAAGAACACCATAATAATGCACACACACAAACTAGGAACATCATAAAGAGTGTGTTTGGGCTGCTGAAGTTATGGTTCTGCTGCCTCAATATATCTAGTGGAGACCTGCAGTATTCTAGCCACATGTGCAAATATATTCACAGTATGTGCTATGCTACACAATATGATCCTGCAGAAACAGCTGCAGCAGAATCAGCAAAGGGATGGGATACACAACCCCAACCAGTGCCTAGGTCACCACAGCCACAGATACAGGAGGACTCAGAGGAGGAACCCCCTGCTGATGTCCCTGTAGGCAGACATAGATTAGCTCAGTATGCCCTGGCTTTGGCTGAGAGGCAACACATAGCACATTCATTGACAACCTAGGGCCCTAGGGACTGACACCTAACTTCTTCTCACGCACAGAAATTAAAAATAAGGGCAGAGAACCCATACATCCTGTACCTACTCATGTATTGACTGTGTACTGCTTGCATCAGACAGAGTTGACCCTGAAGTATGATTGTGTCAGCTGTTGCATTTACAAGGTAAGTCTGTAACCAACACAGTACTTGTAAGGATTATTACGATATGACAGTGTGTGTATGGATCTAGTACATTATGCAAACAAATACAGTGGCTACTTGGACAGAAACTACATCCACATGGGACTACAGATACCCATTCCTCTACCTTGTTTCCATGAGTATTCACTAGATCTCATGCATGGAATAGTCATGCAGTCATACTGCAACAAATTACTGGTACATCTATCAAGGGAAGATGTTAGATAGAGTGTTGACATAATAGTCAGACTACTGTGTATGTCAGCAGAACGTGTGGTGGTGTTCCACCACCCCCAGCACAGCAGTGTTCCCTTGTAACTACTGTAACACAAACTCATCAGTGGTTTATCAGCATGCCAGGCAGTCTCAGGATAGTAACATAGAAATTGATCATACATTCTATATCTTACTTAGTGCAGGAATAATAATATGTGTATGTATGCAGTTGATTGTGTGATGAATGATCACTGTTTGTTAAGTAGCTTGTGTGGCTCAAAGGGCTAGGGTGATTAGAGTTTGTGGTGGTGGTCATGGTTATAATCTAGATGTAACCACTTATTTTTGATGTCAGGTCGAATTAATTTTTGTTTTACAGACTTATTTGGATGTCAGGTAGAATTACATTTTTTTTACAGACTGTCAGTCTGTGTGGGGTGTAATGTTATTGACCTTTTTGACATAATTACATGACACAACTGAAGAAAGTCGTTGTCAAGTTCAGTGACTTGCAGCAGTGCAGAAACAGGGGCAGTTTCTGGTAAGGAGCTTCATACATGCAGTTGTGTGTGATGTGAGTGTGGGTGGAGTACGTGGTGAGGTGCGCATGCAAACTGGTCATTGCCATATGTACTGACTGGTGTGTGAGGCAGCATAGAATCAAGGTGTGTTATATAGTCACATATGTCACATGTTTTGTTTGTGTGGAATAGCAGTATAGGGTATGGGACATGGTCCACATCTCCACAGCAGTCTCTGATACCACCATTAGCAATAGATTATTGCCTGTGTGTATCTCATAGCAGGCTTTCATTAGGCAGTGGCCTGACAGATGCTGCAATGTAATATGTTATCACTGTTATCTAATTCTCCTAAGGTAACACAGCACCTGAAAGTGTGCCATAACATGGTTGGGTGGGTACAATGCTTTGCCAGCCAGGTAGCCCTTGGATTAATCATACTCCCATGATTACTGATAGCCACAATAACATACCTACAAATGTGACAATGTACAATTCCAGCAAAGATAGGGTCATGCTGCTACACCCTTGGGGTCGACAGCTTCAAACAGACTGTCTGTAGGCCCGCCTTTCAGTGAAGATTTGGATGTCTGTGCATGCACTCTGAGGTCATTACTCTGGCCTTGCTAGTCTACAATGCCTGTCAAGCAACCAGACTGCAAGCTGGATGTTATAAGACATGATCTGGGAATACAGACATGTGTTCTGGTTACATAAATGTTCAGTATGACATACATAAGACATGTGGGTGAATACAATTTGGCCAAACATGGCCACTCCTCAGCAATATGCCTCAGATCCATGGCATTCAGACATGCACCATGAAGCTGTTGAAGATCAGGCTGCATGAATTGCTGTGAAATTGTGACCTACAGGGATCACTGCTACTGTGGTTCTTGTTTGAGCAATGTTGTGTGTGTATGTCATCGGACATTGTACATCATATTGTGACACTGCAGCTGTGCTCAAACTCACAATCTGCTTGTTACCCTACTGAAATCCTATGAACCCTGAAATGCTAGGTATAATACATGCCACCCTGTAATGTGCTCTGATTGCTACTCAAGACATCTACCTGGAAAAGGGTATGTCAAGGCTACAAAGCCTTGCATGATGTGGGACAACCATGTGGATGAAAAAACAGGCTGTGGTCTGCTGCTAATGTGGGAGTTTGGTATTAATGTTTTGTTTTTGGTGAGAGATAAAGAGTAGGAGTTTGGTATCCCAGGAGAGAGTGGCTGTGCAAGACCAGCAGTCATAGTTGCCAGGCACCAGAAATTCAGGGGACTCCCCCCTTGTCAGAATTCCTCATAAGGTAATTGTGTGATCACAGCACACACTGCTTGAGTGGTGTTCAACTGCAGGATAACTGTGTAAACATACCCTCCTTACCTTCATAGGGTCTATGTATGATTCCACCCCCACTACTTGCCTACAGACACAGACATGTTGGCAGACTACCTTCTTGGAAACCATGATGGAATTAAAGCCAGTACATAGTTGCATACATGGCAAGTAGTATGCAGTAATAAGCGGTGTCCCCAGATGTCTCAGTAGTGTTACATTTATAGCCATGAAAAGACTTATCATGGAAATGATCTGTAACAATATAGTACAACTGCAGATGCTGACCTAAACCCAGTTTGTTTTGTTCAAGGTCAGATCATGCCTAACATAAGAATTGGACCTAACTGATTGTTGCAGCAGGAGATGGATGAGGGGAAAATTACTCACCCCATCTACCATGGCCTAAGAAGGCATTTGATAAGATTAGGCCATCAGGCATTGTGGACACTTTGTAGAGGTTATTTACAAACTCGCTTGTCAGCCGTTGATAGTAAAGTGTCTGACAGTCATGATCTGGGAAGATAGGATTGTGTAGGCCAACACTACAGTGAGATCAGTCACCAGTGGACTACCCACACATATCATTCCTGGGACTTCCCCTCTTAGCTATTATCTTCTCTGCAGTCACAGACACTGTCATTGATCTCAGACTGACTACATTTGAAGATGATTGCAAATAAGGAGCTATCATTGTTTCCCACACAGAACTAACACTTACCAAGGATGGGCTGACACATGCATTCAGTTGTTGTCAGAGCCATTGACAAATACTACATGATAAGGAATACACCATATACCATACTTTTGGCAGTCATCCACCCCCTGGGAAACATCATATTGTCTGCACACCTGCAACAGTTGACTCATTAGGCAGGGACTTATGGACACAGAGAATGATCTAGCCTTTGACTTTCACTGGTCGGTAAGACGTGGGGCTTCATTCACTCTTGCACATCCTATAGAGAAAGGTATGGCATGTAAATCCCAGAATGTCATTGTTACACTGTATGTGGCACTCATCACACCTATCAATGAGTGCAATGCCATCTTTGATACATAACATAACATATCCAATGCAGACCGTATCAAGGCCATAACTGCCTCCTACATGCTTTGGAGGGAAGGTGTATGACTGCAATACAGGGAGGTGTCAGATCCCACTGTTTACCATCTGCACATCCAAGAAAGGTCTAACACAAAACATACCTATTCTACACAGCTGCACCTTCACTGTGGTATAAATAGGACATGCTGGAGAGAGAGGTTTGTAGCCATAACACTGCACACTACATGTAATATGCTCCCCATCCATGCGAAACACACTTCTGCTTTAATGCACATCATGTGCAAGTTACACAATGGGATGCAGAACAAGGCAATCATAATTGGTTTAGGACAAATGTCTGTAAAGGACACAGGTGAATTTTACATGGTGCATCTCCTATGCCAAAGCATGTAGATGTGTCAGCTCCCAGAGCCCTGCTTACAATTTTCAAGGGAACTCCACCATGTCAGAGATTATGGATGCAGAAGTAGGCTGCATAAAGCCATTGTCCCTGTTAGCCTGTGAAACACATATGAACCTGTGAAGCCATGCACCCATACTGCTTTATTTTTGTGTAGATATTTGCTTCTGTGCTGATATTCATTCCTGTGCTCTGATGTTTACGGATTTATTTTAGCAGTGTACCCATAGGTGTGTCCCAAACAACTCTGAATGTGAAATGAACAGTTCTATGAGACACCATTCATTGTGTAAGTATACAGCCATTACAACATCACCCTACTTAAGCTACACAACATAATGTGGTTTACTCATTACAACTGGCAGCAGACAATATCTGTCACTGACCAGTACAAGTGGCATGTGAAAGGCAACAGTGGATTAAAGAATTACATAGCAATTTAGGTAGTCAGCTGTGCATCAGACACATAGCTTAATTTTCTGCATTAATGACAAGGATGACATGGATGTGGCACAGACATCATCACTTGCACAGGGTTTGTGTGGTGGTGCGGAAGGTCTAAGCAGACCCAATATGTTGGCAAGCATGTGTGTGAGTCAGGAAGGGAAACAGACAACATGGACTATGGAACGTACTGTGTGTGTCTGCAGGTGACCTGATTTTGACAGTAGTGTGTGAGTGTATGCGTGAACACAGTCAAGCTCAGTGCTAGCCCTATTTGACTGTATGTTGGACAGCTTTGAACCATGCATAGTAAAGCCGACAGTTCACAGTCTCCACCTCCAAACATGGGAACTGCCTCTGCCAGGAATTGTACTGGCACCTCCATGCCCAAGGTTAGATGTGATGCAATTAGCTGAGGGTGACAGCTGGCTGCTGGAACTATGTCCTCCACGAGAATATTCATGACCATGAGCCCATGGCCTGCCACATCTTGGTTTGGACAGCACACTCGCCTTTGGGGTGCTGGATGTACTGCTGCTATGGGACCGTGAGTAAGCATGGCCACATGGACTCTCAGCAGATGAAGCTGCTGACCTACGTCCATGAGTCCAATGCTCAACTCCAACCAGATGTTCCATCACAGAGAATAACTGCTCCAAGACAGATATTCTGTGATCTCTCTCAGACCACTATCTTTCCTGTGCCTCCATAATGGCCCTAAACATATGCCAAGTGACACATGACAAGACACCTGAAACAGGTGCTGGAAGGACAGCAGGCTTCCTATGAGCACCCCTAACAATCTGCCTGTGTGGGACCTCGCCATCTCCTTGCCTATAGCCAGTATCAACACTAACTGCAGCCATACTACCCACACTTTCCTGTTCAATGTCCTGACCCTCTGACTGTCCAATATCTGTGGCCTCAGGGGACTGGGTATGTGTAAGAGATATTGACTGAGTACGGTGATAATTAGGGCAGAAGAGGAATGTCAACTTCTGTGACAGATGCAGCCCCTACAACACCCACCTGTGCCTCACTTTGGCCACCATCATCATCAGAGTCTGAAGAGACAGTGACTTCAGGTTGTGAAGGGGACAGAGCCCAACCCCCCTGTTCACCTGCGATATTAAGGGAAAAACAGTACATTAACACCTGCACTACTATGCTCTACAGAACTATCTTGCAATCTATATTAAACTGTATACAATGCTGTCAATATTACAGACTTGTTTAACCCCCAACCTCATATACCAGGACCTGAGGACATTATTTTCTAAAAAAAACTTCTGTAATTACTTGTAAAGAATAAGCTCCTTAATCAAGAATCTATTGAGCAACAGTAATGTAAACTGTTGAAATTTGTCAATACTCTGCACAGTTGACACATAAGGCATTCTGTACTGTCCTGCAAATATTGCAAATCTATCAGTGTGGTCACATGGCATGGCTTAGGGGTAAATTACTTTGTCTCTGGTGTGCAGGGTCCTGGGTTTGAGCCTTGCAGATGCTGTTTATTTGCAGGTCATATGGTACAGTGGTATTCTGCTGTGATTGTAGAGGACAGTATCCTGGGTTCGAGACTTGGCAGGCCTATTTTAGTACCTACCTATGAACCTATACCTATCTATAACAAACAAAGCTCCTCATTAGCACTCTTCAAGAAAAATCTTGATGACTGGAAGGGAAATAGGAAATTCACCCTGGGGATCACCTCTGTGGCTCTGCTCAACAGTGGCACAGGAAAATAATTTTCTTGGGTGGCAAAAGACAGGGTACCTTTTTTGGCTGGGCTTGTATAGGCCCCAGAGCCGATAGCCTAGTACCTACCTATGAACCTATGAACTGCAAGGAATAGGTATGACTGCAAACCATGTCCCACTGGTACAAATCTGTGAGGTTGGCAATCATGCATACAGTACATCAATCTAGCCAGCAGGCCTGGGATGACACAATGTACTAAATCTACATCTGTAACACAACAGTGTTATGCTTACCAGGAGCAGGATCATGGCTGTGTCTGATTCCTGATGGTCCTGTGAAAATTTGAGAGAAAGGTAATATAAACATCAACCCATGTTGCACTATAACAGGCTACTATGTCCAAATATCTCACATTTACAGTGCATACTATGTTAATTGGTATGTTGGTCACAAACTGAGCATGAGATTCAAACTGCAACTAAACTCCTTTTCCCCCCATAAAGATACCTGCCATCCACATAAAACTACGTACACCCTGACACACTGAATGCTACAGTTTTCCAATGCTTATCCAATGAAACCTGAACACTTACGGTGGCACCCACACCCACAACATACCATTTGATGGATGCCTGGGAGCTGTTCTGTGTTCCTAGGTTTGCAAGAAATTCCTCAGTGGCTGACAGGGGTTGTTCTGCTGCAGGCCTTCCACCAGTGACAACACGATCCCTGGCCACATCTACTGTTCTCCCTCCTTATAATATTTAAAACCAGCAGTGCCACACAAATAGCAGTGTAGTATTACCACTGCTATCAACAGGAAATTTCCAGGAGAGTGATATACCTAATTAACAAAGAGCATTCTACCTGTACTGTACTCTAGCTCCTCTGTAGGTGTAACACATCTGCAGATCAATGACATGTCAGCAGTACAGTTCCAAGCAAGGCTTACTGTGTAATTCCCATTCCCCCTAAGTATATGGACACATATGCATCACTTTAGAAACCAATGGTCAAATACTTGATGGAGTACAATACTCCTCTGTTGAATGGTACAGATATATAAATGTTGTGCCAATGAGTTGACCATGCAAAGTAACTCTCACACACAATATTTCCCCTAGCTAGCGGTTTGCCTTTTTAACATGGCTCTCTTTAGGCAAGTGCCTGCCTCTGAACCAATCTGTGCTTCTGAAATGCTAATTTCAGCCAACACAGCTGATTTGCAGTATAATCAGCCAACCCAAAGCAACTGCTGAACAAGATATAAGATTTCAATGTAGATTACAACCCCTTTCTCATATGTTGGGTTGGAAAATAGTGGGGGACAGATGCTATATCTTGGCAGTGATAATGTCTCTAGCAGCTACTATTTACATACAAATGTGTGTGCTAAAGGCTGAGGTTGAAGGTGATGCTGCAGACAATAGGCATAGGCAGAAAGGGTGTACACTTTGCAGGACAACAAGCTTTAAGAGTAAGTGTGGGACCTGTGGCATTCCTGTTGTATAGGCAGAGCCAGATTGAGAGTACCCCCCCCCCACTGGGAAGTAAAGTATGTGAGTCAGGTAAGTCTGTCAGCCAACGGTATCAGTAAGACAGTGCAAGGCAAAATGCTTGGTGTGTCCTAGACAACAGGTAGGTGAATATTAACCATGATATTACACAGTTGGACAACTGCCAAGTCACATGTTTTGTCACGGTAGTCCACTGTTGAGTGTGTGCTGGCAACACTTGCGTCTAGCTCAACCTCCATATGTGTATGTTAATTGTGTAGCTGCGGTTGTCTGTGATATCACCAACAACACATTGTGGGCTGCAGCATGATATTACTGGGCCACAATTTCAATACACACTTCAACATACTCTGGGAATTCAGGCTACTGCATTACCTGACAGTATGTGCACTTTATAATGTTATACTAGGAGTAGGTGAGAGTGGTCCTGTCTGTAAGCCTTTGCCCTCTATTATATAGATGAAGACATTCCAACTGTACTGCTTTGGGTAGATAAATAGGTGATGAGAGAGGCATACATATCACACTTTATAATGCTGATGGCCACATACATGTATTTTCATTGGTAGAAGCAGCTGTACTTCAACCCAGGACCATGTGTACCAAAAAGTCAATGATTTGATGTATTTTACAGACTGAGCAACAGAGTCACTGCTGTTCCAGTTGAATTTTTACATTCTGCAGTTATCATTCCACAGTTATCTGCTGTTAAATATTGCACTTACATCTATTATTATGTGTACAGCTTTAGAGTGCTGCATTTTATACCAGAGTCGCAGTTAAAATCCTATTTTCCATTAATGCCTTATCAAGTGTGTTCTGACATGTTGTACACACAATTGGGGGATTACCAACTATCAGATACTACACTTACTTCTAAGCTGATGTGTGTGCCTTCATAGTGATGTACTTATGTACTAGAGTGCCAATTACAGTACTATTTTTCTAGTAATCTCTCAGCTGATTTGTGTAGTGCTCTAAGATGCATAGCACCATTTAAGCAGGCTTAATGAGAAGAACTTCAGTATTAGTATGTTTTGCTTAAAACACCTGTGTTCATTAGCAGTTGTGTGCCTTGGCAGGATGATCCACTGACCTGCAGGTGTGATGGTCATGGGTTCAAAATAGGGTGCATGTGTACTTTTTGAATGCGATTAATACTGTTCAAAAAAACATATATCAATATAGCGCTACTTAGCATTACTAAGTGATGCAAAAAATCTTTAAAGAAAAGAAAAATAGGGAGATAGGAAAGTGGTGAAAATGGGTGGAAGCTGCGAGAAAAACATAATGATAGGCAGATAGGGATGTGCAGGATGGGTCTAGGAAAGAACCATAGCTATCCATTTCTTCAACAACAACTGTGCACTTTCACAGATTTTTTTATTTGAATTTGGACCGTCACCCTAGAGAGGGGTCACAATATAACTGCACTATCAAGCCAATTGTACCAAATTAAGTGTGTCCAGTGGACATGTGCAAGAAATTGAGAGCTATGTATCAGACAATTTTTTTTAAGGTGAGAGTGGAATGTTAAGGAAGGGACATAGGTACATCTAGGGGAGGTAAGTTGGGAAGGTGAGGAAGCTCTTGCAGACAGGCAAGACAGACAAGACAGCAGATAGGGTAGGAGTGGGACACAAGAGGGGATGAACACCTTGGATGGGGAGGGAGTTGTGGAATCCCAGTCCCATAAGCATCCACACCTTAGCAGTGTGACACAAGTCCTCACCCATGGGACTGTCAGCACTGCTCCTTCACTGCCCCTGTGGTGGCAGTGTTGGAGGTTGGTGTCTGAGGCCAGGCTGTCCCATTAGGATGGTGAGCATGCTCTCCATCTGGTCCAGGCATGCACCAACAGTTTGGCAGAGCACCTTGCACACCATACCTGGCAGTTCTTGATGGGTGACAGAATCACCCCCTCCAACTCTGCTCCCAGAGGGGGGCCCAGCCCCTGCCTGTGGTGTGGAACTACCTGATGCCACAGGTAGTGCAGGGGCAGTAGAGGAGGCACCACCAAGCTGCAGCCCAGATAAAGAAAATCATACCATTACTGACCTTGCAGGTGATATTACTACATAGACTAATAATAAATACTTCTACAGATGTGCAGTACAGTGACTCCAGTTCTTGTATAAGTAGATGATATTGCGTGTACATACCCATCAATCTGTTTGCATGGGACAGTATGGGCCAAGCACTAAAAAATGCATGTACATGACTACAGGGGACTGCTTTATGTATTGTGCTCATACAATACTACCAAGGTGTTCTGTAAATGGATTTGTCAATAAATTGCATTCCAAGTAATGTCATTTATCTGCTAATCAAAGACAAGACATATGGGGCATTAGTCATTCCATTCCGAAAAATCATGACAGTTGAGAGGTAAGTTTGTGTACTTTAAGTAGACTAGATTGCCAGTGATTTTTTTAGTTGGCTGCCATGGGATTAGAACCCACAATCTGTGACTCCAGGGAAAATGTGCACTTAATTTAACAGTTGACTGGTTTCAAACTAGAAAAGATGTGCAGTGCATACAGGACTACTTCACACTTACTGGGCAGGATTATTTATCAAGGCATAATTCTGCTTTGCACTTTACTGATATTGTTCCTTAAAATTTGGCACTTATACACATGGATATCTGCCCAGAATGTGAGCTAACTTACCCATATTCCTTGTTCCTGGAGTGGGATGAATATACAGTATTATTTGACACAAAATGGCCATAACTCAGGCTTGAATCTTACTGTGGGTGTCGCACTCTATTCATCAGACAGCTTTTTCTGCAATCTTTATTCATTTTTTTACACTTGACTGAACTCAGATTAGAACAGACAAGCAGTGACTAGATGAATAGTGAACACTTTTTTGTTTGCAAACAGTACATATGACAGCACCATCACCATTTACAGTCTATTGATCATCAGGTCTGGCATGTACAGCATAGATAGCTGTGTCAGACCTCTATGTAATAACCCATATACCCTCATCATTACGTGAGTGCAACCTACAGCATATTTCACACAATGAGCAGACCAGAACAGTGACTATTAAAATGGGTAGGCCACAACATTAAGTGATGATTGGAAGCTATTCTAAACAGTAATGCAAGTTTACTTGATTTAACTTGCTTTATCATTCCAGGTTGGCAGTGACACATTACTGAACATATTACATTTTCCAGGTATGTCATACCTGACTGTTACGAATGCATACTCTCTAAATAATTTATTTCTGACAATATGTTATGCATTAGATTGATATTTTGATGTTTCCCTACTTACCACATTCATACCTCATCCCAGCCAGGTGCCCCGCATGGGACTGAACATTGAGAGCCCTCTCGTCTGCAGCTATTGAAAGTGAAGCAAACCATTATGCCTATCAGTTTTGCACAGATTTGGCTTATATATTTCTAAAGTACTGGCAAACATACTTACATATATATGGGGTATGCCCAACCCAGCATCTTGGATGCAGGTGTCCAAGGTTCCCCTCTTCCTTCACTTCAGGTAGTCATAGTGGTGAAGACACTGCTCACCAGTGCGGGTGATAACATTAGCACTGGTAAGATACCTAATGATCCCAGGCCTCAGACTTACATTCTGAGCCCTGGTAATTGCCCTGCAGCAGCTGAGGTTTGTAGACTTTCACCATGAGTTCAACAAACACTCTGGACTCCTGTACATCCCACCTCTGTGCTCAAAGGCATGCTCCCTCTCCAACACTGCCATGCATAATGACAGCGAATTGAGACTACAATGAATGATGTGAAATTCCTGCCTATTGCCCTTAATATAGGCTGCATTCCTGCCATTGCACGTCATACCGTAACTTTCAAAAAAGTCTCAAGTTGCTTAGCATTACACAAACAAGTTCAGCAGAGTTGAGCATTGCACAAACTCGCACAACCCATGTTTCAGCAAAACTTAGCAATGCACAAACATTGTAGACCATTGACCATTTTTAAGCAATGCTTAGCATCGCACAGCTTTCTAAATGTAACATTTTTTTTTTATTTTGAACTAAACCGCTTTTTCAGTCATGCCACACATTTTCACAGCAATAAATGCAAAAGGTATGACTGGCCAGGACCTACTAGACAGTAGGTCATGACTCAACCTATTTAGCAACTTGAATGGTAGAAAAAAAAACAGTATATCTTCACATATAGGTTTATAGGTTCATAGGTTCATACTAGGCTATCTGCCCTGGGGCATTTATAAGCCTATCCAGAGTGTGATTGGCTTTTGCCACCCTTTGATTTTCAGTTTACTGTGGCCTTTTTAAGGTTAGTTTACTGTGCTTCTGTCTAGTTGTGACACAGAAGTAATCCCCGGGATAAACCTACGATCCCGCATCCACTCATCAAGATTCCTCTTGAAGAGAGTCAGTGAGGGGCTCTGCCTGACATGGACTGGGATTCGATTCCAGAGTGAAGGGAGCCTCTGGGTTATAAATCTGTCCCTCCAGCATGTCCTATTTATTTCTGTGCTGAGGTTCAAGTCCCTCAAGCGCGTGGCTCTAAGGGATTTGGATTTTTTGAGGTGGAGCATGTCCATTAATTCTGGGTTGGACATAGCTTTATATGTCAGGCATAGATTGCCTCTAAGTAGGTGGTATGCAACTGAGTAGAGCTGGAGTTTTTTTAACCGAGCAGCATATGGCATCTGTTCGAGCCCCTTGATCCTCTTTGTAGGTACTTTTGGGGTCTTTCTACTTGCTGCAGGTGTCGGGTAAGGTACATCCCAAATGGGGCATTGTATTCTATTATGGGCCTGATGAGGGATGAATAAAGGGACAGGATGACCTCCCTTGATCTAGATATGAATCCTTTCATGATAAGGTGGGCTATATAGAAGGTCTTTCTAACCACTTTGGCAATGTGGTTGTCAGAGAGATTACTATCAACTTGGGTTCCCAGGTCCCTAATTACTTCCTCCATACTTAATGGGTCACCACCTATGTGGTAATTTGCGAGCACTTTGTTTTTGCCAAAGGGTATGACTACACACTTTTTAGCATTTAGCTTTAGGCCATGGCTCTGGCACCAGTTATCCGTCTCAGTGAGACCTTTTCGAAGAATGCTCGTGTCAGCTGGAGAGTCAATTACGGCGCCCAGTTTGCAGTCATCTGTGAACTTGGTCAGCCACAGTCCTCCCGTGTTAGCCTGTACCTCGGAAAAATATATACCAAACAAGAGAGGTCCCAGGACTGAGCCCTGTGGGTCACCAGTTGTAACTGGTTTCGAGTCTGACATGGCTCCAGCAATTCTGACTCTGTGGGTTCTATCTTTGAGCCAGTTTGCAACCCATCTTGTGACATAGGGGTTTATATTTAAGCTGGATAGCTTATCTATGATGCCTGAGTGGGGTATTGTGTCAAATGCTTTTGCGAGGTCCAGGTAGGCTGTGTGGACTACCTTCCATTCATCTATGGCCTTGGTGACTGTTTCAAAGAAGTTGACCAGGTTCAAGAGGCAGGATCTGCCCTTGACAAAAACAAATTGGGTAGGATCTAGTGTCTGTAGGTCCCTAATATATTTGTTTATGAGTTTGATGATGATCCTTTCCATAGCCTTGCGGACTAGGCTAGTCAGGCTTATGGTGCGATAGTTTCCAGGGTCCGTAGAGGCACCACCTTTGTGGAGTGGGGCCACTGTTGCTGTACGCCATTATTTGGGTACATATCCTGTAGTAAGGCTGAGATTGTACAGCAGTTTTATGTGAGGGTTTAGTTCTGCTTGGAGTTCATGTAGGACGCAACCCGGGACACTGTCTGGTCCCATTGATGCAGTGTTTTTTGCTTTGGAGAGGGCGGCTTTCACCTGAGTATCTGAGATGTTAGGGAGGCAGCACTCTGCTGGGATAGATATTTGCTCTATTTTTGGGGGGCGGGGGTTTGCACTAAACCTGTCTGCCAGGATGTTGGCAATGTCTGTGGGTTCAGTGTATTTTTTGTCATTTTGGATCAACTCTGAGCATATCTGGGAGTTGCATCCCAGGTTCCTAACATAATTATAAAAAGCCTTGTGATTATCTTTAGTGTCCTGTGCAATTATTCTCTCGAAGCTGGCCTTGGTGGATTTTATGAGGGATCATCATTTTTTGCTAGTACTGATCAGAGATGCCTTCCCTATTAGGGATTTTGTTCTGCCATATAGTAGCTTCCTCCTTCTGTTGTGCAGCTTATTTATGGCTGGGGTCCACCAGACTGGATGCCTGCCTTTGGAAGATTGGATCTTGGTTTTGTTTGAGATAGCATGATCCATGCATTCCTGGAGGTGTCCATAGAATGCGTTTATATAGGATTCTGCTGCTTGGGCCGTAGTTTCCTCTGGCCCGGGGGACTTGAAGGATTCTACATCGGTTTTGAGAAGTGTGAAGTTTGCTTTTGAGAAGTTTTTCACTGTGGTTTTCTGGGCTGGGGGTGGGGTCATGATGGGGATATCCAGTGAGATTAATTTATGGTCTAATCTCATCAATGAGGGGTGTACCTCTGGTATGGAGCATAATGTCCCTATGTTGATAATGATCAGGTCAAGTATGTTTTCCCCTCTTGAGGGAGTGGTGACTAGTTGTTCCATAGCATTTGAGTTTATAAATTCCAGGAACCTTTGGGCTAGGGTGTTGGAGCTTGAGTAATGCTCCCAGTCTATGTTTGGGTAGTTGAAGTCACCCAATATAATGGTGTTTGGAGAGATCTTCATATTCTCCAGTGTTTTCAGGAAAGCCGAGTGGGATTCCTGATTTTGAGAGGGAGGTCTGTAACATGCTACAAACTGAAAAGCAGTTTTGCCCACTGTTAGTTGCACATGGATGTTCTCCAATGCTTTGCGCTATGCCACTAACCTGGAGGTGTGGGTATCTTTGATAAATATGGATACTCCCCCTCCTTTTGTGGTTCAGTCCGCGTTTTAGAGCCGAAAAGCATGATATGAGGTATAACCTGGTAGTGCTGGGGTGCTCTCTGGAGCCTTGAACCAGGTTTCTGTCACTGCACAGATATCGATGTTCTCCATACTGAGGAGGGCTTTGAGTGCATGCATCTTGAGGTTTAGACTTCTGGCATTTAGCAGCATTACCCTTAGTTTCTTATTCGTTGTGTTGTCTATGGAGTTGGGTTTGTATTTTGAGCCTTGCCTAAAAAAGGCACTATGGGGGTGGCAATAGCCTTCGCCAGTATCCGAAAGCCTAGGGGTGACAGGTGAAGCAACGTGGCTTGTCGAGCATGTCATCCCAGGCTGACAGACACTGGATCCCCTTTGAATGACACCAAAATTTTAGCCAATTGTTAAAATCAATCATTTTGTCTTTAGACTGTGGCATCATTCTAGGTGAGGGTAAGATGCTGCTCAAGGTCAGTGTCATACCGGCCTGGTCTACATGATCAGAGAGCTCCTCTATGTCTCTTTTCATGTAGTCGAGGGAGGTACATCTCAGGTCATTCACACCAGCATGGACAATGACTGAGTCATATTTGTACTTGCTTTGGAGTGACCTGAGTGCTTGCGTTATGTGGCAGATCCTAGCACCCGACAGGCAGCTCACCATGACCTTCTCTTTGTTCAGCCTGGTGAGCGGGACATCAGTGTGGCTGACTATAGAATCACCTATGACGAATGTATCAGGTGTGTTATTTAGCCTTAAGGGCTGTGACTGTTTGGCACACTGACTTTGTGAGCTATGTGTTGCACGTGTTTTGGGGTAGCATTTGCTTGGATGTCTGCTTTGGAGATCTCTGCTGCTTAGGTTGGTTTTTATTGAGAGCCTCCAAGTATGTTTTTGTGTGTTTATGTGTTTGGTTTGTTGTTGTGGTAGGACTATGTGAGACTGGATTTGTGTTGTGTGAGGTTACCTTCTCTTCCTGACTGGTTACACCAGTTCTGAGTTGAGAGAGCTCAGCCTATAGTTTGGCTATATGGTTGCATCTCTCACATATATTTGAACCTGTTTGGAGGAGGAGAGGGTTGTCCGTGTACAAGAGGCAGTTGTAACATTGCCTCAAGATTCCCAGATTCACCAGCTAGACTGGAGAGGAAACCATTTGCTGACCTTTGGACATGCTAGAATAGTATAGGGAACTCCTTTATCACTGAATCAAAAAGGACCAATAGGGGACAAGGTAATCGTAGACAGTAAATGAGGATGTAGTACTTTTAGTTTACTAGTGCTTATTTGGGCAAGTGCAGGGCCTTAGAATAAGAGTAGGGTGTTTAACTTGAGAGATAGAGCAGTTCTAAGGGAAAAAGTGAAGAGCACACTTTGTGGAGCCGGGAATAGTTTAAACCCGATTAACCGGCGCTGGCTGATGCTGCACTACTCACACAATCATGCAAAGCCAGTCTAAAGCGGGTTTTTATGCAGGGAACTTTAAAGAGCTAGAAATGTCTCAAAATGGCCAATTAATTACAAGATTCTTGTGCTGAGGTCACTCATTCAGGGACAGATAGGCTGCTCATGGCTCCCCACTCCCACTGGTGAGCAAAGAAACTTCCTTCTATCCAAGTAAGGAAATGGGCATCACAGGAACTATTCAAAAGTCCAGAATACAGCAAAGCCTGTATAAGGGACTATTCTAGGTTAGGAAAGGCGGGAAGCAAGGATTTTTTTTGTTTTTTTTTTCTTTTTTACAAAAACAGCAGGAGAAGTACAGTAAGTTCAATACACAGGCTAGCGCACTTGAGTGGGCAGACTCAACAGTTAAATGCAAACAAACAAACTTTAAACAAGTGCAGGTATTGTAAAAACCCAGAAAACAGGCTTAGAGCAAGTAAATCAGCAGTTTAAACACACTTTTCCATGAGGAAGGACGGTCACACAGATAGTAACAGAAAAATTATACTTAAATCTTGGAAGCAGTCACTCTTTTCATTTCTCTGTTGCTAGCACCACTCTGCAGGACCACGAGGAGCTGTTGCTGAGTAGGATAAGCAAAAAAACCGCGCCAAAGTGGTTTTTTATGCAGGGAACTTTAAAGAGCTAGAAATGGTCCAAAATGGCCAATTAACTACAAGATTCTTGTGCTGAGGTCACTCCTTCAGGGACAGATAGGCTGCTCAAGGCTCCCCACTCCCACTGGTGAGCAAAGAAACTTCCTTATATCCAAGTAAGGAAATGGGCAACACAGGAACTATTCAAAAGTCTAGAATACAGCAAAGCCTGTGTAAGGGACTATTCTAGGTTAGGATAGGCGGGAAACAAGGATATATATTTTTTTTCTTTTTTACAAAAACAGCAGGAGAAGTACAGTGAGTTCAATACACAGGCTAGCGCACTTGAGTGGGCAGCCTCAACAGTTAATGCAAACAAACAAACTTTAAACAAGTGCAGGTATTGTAAAAACCCAGAAAACAGGCTTAGAGCAAGTAAATCAGCAGTTTAAACTCACTTTTCGGCGAGTTGATACCATATATACCATTAAGTTGCCTGTTAGCATTGCTGAGCACCATGCTATGCTGTGCAAATATGCATTAAAAGAAAAAAAAAAGTATTGTACAGTTGATTACATCCAGTTTCTATTTTTAGATATATGGCAAGTGTCTGCTCATCATCACTAAGCACCATGCAGCACCATGTAAATAGGCACAATTAGAAATAAAAAAAAAAAAACTAAAAGAAAAATGATTGTACAATTGATTACATGCAGTTTCTATTTTTAGATATATGGCAGGTGCCTGCTATGTTTGTATAAGCACAGGTCAGCATCACTAAGCACCATGCTGCACTGTGCAAACAGGCACAATTAAAAAGAAAAATAAATAAAAAAATAAAAAAAATTATTATACAATTGATTACATCTAGTTTCTATTTTTAGATATATGACAGGTGTCTGCTATGTATGTATAAGCACAGCTCGGCATCGTTTAGCACCATGCCACACCGCATAAACAGGCACAATTAAATTAAAAAAAAAAAAAAAAAATGATTATACAATTGATTACATCCAGTTTCTATTTTTAGATATATGGCAGGTGTCTGCTAGCGCAGCTCAGCACAAACAGGCAGATTAAAAAAAAAAAAAACTATATATATATATATATATATATATATATATATATATATATATATATAAATTATTTATATAATAGCAGAGTACATTACAATGATTATCATCCTGTGCTTACCATCTGTCCAGACCTTGCCTGGACAGACCACAAGTATGGGACAGCCGCTACACTGCTGCTTGCACAGATTCAGCATCTGTGTTACTGTGATCTCCCTCGGCAATGCGCCATGATTAATATGCATGATGCGCTGCTGAGGGGGAACAATAGCCATGTACATGGGTACATTCCATGTAGGCTGTACATGGAACCTACACAGACTTTATTGAATTGTGGAGTCAGTCTTTCATACTCCATTCTATGCTTCACATTTTCTCTTTTTGTTTAAAAGCACCAGTTTTGTTTTACCTTTTCCTCCCTTTCCATGCTGCCTTTATTCCATCCTGTTCATTGTTCTCACATACTATTATCTCTATCAGAATCTGACCTCTTATTTCTGTCAATCATCCACCCTCTTTACTTTTTCTCTGATGTCCTATATTTCATTTCCAAGACCACTTTCACTCAAAATGAAAAACTGCCAATCCAGGATAAGCTTTCAACTTTTTTAATAGTTATTTGGTTTCTGATTAGAAAGGTCAGCGTTCTATAGCCTAAAAATATAATGCTGGTTTTCTACACACAACCACGCCTACCATCACTGAAGTCCAGCCAATCACTGCCATTAATTTGAGAGCCAGACTTAATGGAGAAGAGGCAGCACACCAATAGTTTGTGAAATGACGTAGAATGACAGTTATATGGTGAAAAAAAAACTCAGATTCTAACTACTAAACTGTTTTAGCCTACATATTATGAATCAGAATAGCTGACGAAAAATTAGAATTTTTAACACATTAATTGTGAGAAGGGAAAGGATGTCATGGCTTGCCGATGTTAAGATTTACAGAAACACCAGTGAACTGAGACAGTTCCTTTCCCACACAGAGGTAATGCAGGTAGTGGGACTCAATTTATTACTCCATGATTGTCCTGCTGACAACAGGACAGGTTGCAACCTTAGCAGGAGGGGGGTATCAGAGTTAGTAAGCAATCAAGAATTTAGGTTTAGGGAGCAGGAGGAAGTTTAACTGATTGATTTAGTGAGCTAGGATTCAGGTTAGATCTCAGGACTGAGTGGGAGTTTTAAAGTTAAACTTTGGGCTCTGGCTAACTAGGGTTGGTTTCTGGAAGGATAATTGGGCTAGTGAGAGGTAAAGCAGTTACTGGTAGGAACAAGGGACAGTGAACAAGAGCACTGCAAGGTAATAGCATGCACACATGTGGACATGTGGTTCTAGCTGATTTGGTCACAATGACTAATGCTGATTGACAACGCAACACCATATAAAAATTAGAAATGGGATCGGTGATGATAATTTGTGGTAAACCCATACTTTTGTCTTATGTTTTACCTATTTTACCATGCAGTGTTTACTGTATGTATGACCTTAATTAGTGACCTCAGAGTAAGAGGAAGTAAGCTGAAGTGCTATTAATTTTACTTTAGTGAAAGCACTTGCCAGTATTCAAGGTTATGGTGACATGGGCATAGGAAGGCTAATTTGAAGGAGTAATAGTTATACAGTCCCTTTCCTTGCTATATTATACGCATTTGCCCACTGTTGTATGATAGGTAAAGAATATCATTACAACTTCTTTGCTCATTACTTTGGTCAACAAAAGCCATATAAAGAACATAGTTACTGACACCTCTGACGTCACGCTCACATACATCAATTGTTGAGACACAGATTATCATCAGATGTAACAGTGCACTGAAATGCACAAACGCTCTAGGTATGTATGATAAGTAACTAAAGGCCTCTTTATATTTAAGCATCAGTATGTAGAACTGCTAATAATACCAGCTTTTTGTGTTCTGTTGTTGCAGGGGGTGATTAATACACAGGTCAACACACCAACACAGATTCATTTTCAGGGCCAGCTATAGAAAGGACTGGGAATGAACAAATTCCATGGGTAATGTTCCCTGCAGCATTCATGACTGTTAATCTGGGCTTTGAACATGGCCATGCAGACATGCTTTTGATTTTAATGTATATGTCAGATATTAGCCAAATATACTGGAAAAAAATCCCTGCAAGCTTAGATTTGCCTTATTTCTTGTTCATTTCTGCCTTCCTTGCTCTATTTTAAACTGAGCAGTGAGTGACAGCTCTTGTAATTACACTTCCCATGAAGAAGCAAGGCTGCAGGGGCCATAACAGACTAAAAGTACATTTTTTTCCTTGGCTTTTTATTAGTATGACATTTGTGAAAGGCAAGACCATAATAGCACAAATGTCGCTTCCAAGATGATGACTGTGGACAACATGTTAGAAGAGCAGCAAAGCTCACCTTTTGATACATTTCATTCTCACAGTCCACCTTCTGGCATTCCCTTTTAAATCAGTTTCAGTTAATATGAAAGTAAATCTGTTTAGTGATGTATGTATTTGTATGTATATATAGACTAAGTTAAATATAATACCTAGTTCAAATCTGGAAAACATAAAAAGAAGTTTTGAAAAGAAATACATTCTTAGTCTTAATACCCATTAAGCAATATATATTTAAAGTTTCTTACTGAATTAAACTGAGCAAGTTTTAACACTACAGAGGACTGCATTAAGTACTCCAGGAAAAGCAAGATAACTGCACCAACATTATATTTATTCCTTTCCTTGCTGCCTTCTTTTTGTTCCCCATATCCCTTTGTTGAATGGAAATAGTAATGTCTTTTGGCTTTCCTGGTTAGGGGTCGCAACAGCAGAACACTGGTCTGCTTATGATTAGCAGTAGATTTTTATGGTGCCAAGGTGCCAACCTTCAACAAAGACACACCCATACCTGCATGTCTTAAACGTCACTCAGCTGCAGGGAGAACATGCAGACTCCACATAGAAGGTGCTCCAGCTGAGAAATGAACTGGAAAATCTCTTGCTGGTGAGGTGACAATGCTAACCACTGCACCACCATGGCCTACCTTTATTGAATGGAAATATTCCTTCAGTTTCCATCTGATACAGTGTAGTTCACTTTTCTAGTAAAATGCTGACTTTTAATTTCAATTTTCATAATACCATTTCCCCCAGATATTTTATGTGTTTATGTGTGGTCTTGAAACAGTGCTACAGGCAAGTTTTATCTTCAGCTAATGGTGAATGCATTCAAGACTGTAAGGAGTATTACTACAGTATTATTAGTATAGGAAACATCAGTCTCTAGTAAGCAATAAGTAACATAAGTGCTTTGTGACAGAAAAATAAATTGAATGCACTAGCATTTCCTACATTAATCTTCGTTATAAATGTTCTAGGTTAACCTGCTCTAGTACAATATGCCTTTTCTGCTAAGGACACTGCTCCTTATAAGGTAGAAAGGGTTTAAAGAGGTGTGACATTTTCCCATTACTATTCACCATGCAGAAAATGCCTAATAATTTTCCAGTCTCATTTACTTAAATGGACACTGTCAACTCCTTTAGGCCTTTTATTTATGGTCTCTGAATTGTAATTGCAATCCGAGTCACTTTGAAGCATTGAGTTTGATTCTCTGCTCAGTTTTTAACATAACTCTGGAATCAATTTTTTTAGCCAGCTACACTGCATTTTGCCACATAATAGCAATGCAGACTAATGTTTGGATGTGTTCTTATTCTGTACAGACCGCAACAAATTGATTTCTCAGAATAATTGTTCAATTTAAATAAAAAAATGCCAGGCAGAATGTAATTCTTTGTCTGATGGAGATTCAAAGTCACATTCAATTAGATACACACTAATAGTATCAGGAGGCCTGGAATTATATCCCATTTTTATTCTGTAGAATCTGCCAATCATTTAATATAAAATAATGGACACATTCTGTGTGAGAGAAATGCAAAGAACTAGCCATTATGAATGACACTAAAACTACTTTTTATTTTTGCAAACTTTTCACCTGTGCAATATAACTTTGTGATTACAGAAGAGAAAACTTTCAAAAAATGAAAGAATATAAACCAAAAATGGAGATGCAAGACTGATTTAACATAATAATTGGCTTCGAGGTATCTTGATTAATTTTTAATTAAAAAAGAAAGAGCTACTATATGTACACTGTATCAACTGAGTGTGTGATGCTCATTGCAACTACTTAAAGCCTCTAACAAAAGCTCCAAAATTGTGGCTAAATATGTGAGCATGAGAGTATAAGTATACACATACATATGAATCTATGTCAACTGTTTAAACTAAATATATATATATATATATATATATATATATATATATATATATATATATATAGATTCACTTTATAATCTCAAAATACTGAAATGTCGAATTTCAGTATTTTGAGACCATAAAGTCGAACATTCCAAATCCCGAAACCCCAAAATTGCGAAACACAAACTCACACACATAAACACACCATACACCACACAACACATACATCATCCAACCCACACCAAAACAAACAAAACACACAAACACAAAACACAAACAAACAAACAAACCTTCAATAAATATGAACAGGGGGGCAAGCCCCCCTGCACCCCCCCATGTGAGGATCTGCTCCCCTCACACCCCCCCTACTTATATATATATATATATATACTAACTCCGAGATCACACAAACAGGATAAGACAGCAAACTCACACCCAGACATTCCACAGTCCCTCACACACAGACACACACACATCACACATATACAAACACCAACACATACAGCACTTATACACTCATACTTTCACCTACCTACCCTAAACCACACGTACAACTTACAAACACACTCACATACATTCAAAGTTACACCCAAAACCCTGACAAAAGACTTACTTACCTTAAATCACACCTACATCCAAACACATCATACACACAAAACACCAGACGTAATGAGGCGTAAAGCCATAACCGCAAATTCAAGATATTCAAATTCGCGATTATGCACTTTTACTATTTTAAAAATTCCACTTTATAGTCTCAAAATACTGAAATTCGAAATTTCAGTATTTTGAGATTATAAAGTATAACTATATATATATATATATATATATATATATATATATATATATATATAGATATGTGTGTGTGTGTGTGTGTGTGTATATACATATACATATATATCTCTACAACCAACTTGTCTAAGGAAACCATCATGTATAAGTCCAAATCCAAATCCAGCAAAAAATGCAGAATATATAGAAAGCACTACTGCTTGCTAAATATATATATATATATATATATATATATATATATATATATACATATATATATATATATATATATATATATATAGAGAGAGAGAGAGAGAGACAGTATATGTCATCACGGAGACCCAGTGTTCAAAGAATAAGAGCACTCTATCAGTGCAGGATGAAAGCACTAAAGGCAGCACTGTAAATATATTCTTAAAAGCAACTTCACCTCTAAACTCTTTAAACAGGATAATGACCTAGAATTCTTCCATGTTCAACTTACTATTAACAACCCCCTCCCAATATTATAGTTAGCTATAAGAGCCCCTCTATGTCCCTGTCAGCACATACCTCCTACCTAACTAGTATGGAGCCCTAGTGTATTAAACCAAACACAATTCTATTAGGAGACTTCATCTACCTCTCCATTAGCTAGGAGACTTATATATCCTCAAGCATGTATGCATTAACATTTCTGAACTTCATCAAAGCAAGCTCTCAAAACCAGCTCATCTGCCAAACAACCAAGGGTGATAAAAATCTGGACGTGGTTCTTATCAATATGGGATAGCTTTGCTCCCCACCAATTATAACATCCTCCCTGGTTATGTCAGGCCACAAATCATTCACATTCATCCAAAGACTGAAGCAAGATGCATCTCCCAGTACCTTGGTATTCAGAGATTATGCTAAGGCTAATATGCTAAAACTGAGCTACCTGGCTGAATTCAAAATCTACTTCCATCTTGATGACCCCACTGGTTATGGGAATTATTTTTTACTGCCAAATTATATGCACATATAAATAGCTGCATAGATGTATATGTCCCCTCCAATGTAAATACAATGACAAATTTAAAAACAGAAACCCAACGGTAAAACCTAAATATGCGCATACTCTATAATAAAATATTAAATTAATGGCATGCAAAATAAGTTTTAACTCTCAAGATGCCCAAAATGCTCCTGCTAACTTTAACAGGGAACTCTGGACTGCTCAAATCATCCAAATCCAGATATGAGGAAAAATATCCACTCAGGTAAAGGAAAACCACAAAGCCTTGTTTAGCTATGTTAGGAACATCGGAAATAATGCACGGCACTGAAAAGAGCTAATGGTAATTGATATCACATACTTAGATACAGACCACATAGGCAGTCTACTAGCAGACAAATTTTGCTCAAATTTCACCCGTCTTATATTTCTGGTTCACATACCTGCTTGATGAATGTTGTTAGTGCATATGCTCCACAAGTTGGGTGCGCAATGGATGAGAAAGAAAAATTTTGGAGTGAATTGGATGAAGTGGTGATGACTGTACCTAAGGGTGAGAGAGTGGTGATTGGAGCAGATTTCAATGGGCATGTTGGTGATGGGAACAGAGGGGATGAGGAAGTGGTGGGTAGGTATGGTGTTAAACAAAGGAAAGCAGAATGTCAGATGGTAGTGGATTTTGCTAAAAGTATGAACATGGCATTGGTGAATGCATATTTTAACAAGAGGGAGGAGCATAGGGTGACATACAAGACTGGGGGAAGATGCACACAGGTGGATTATATATTATATAGGAGGGCCAATTTGAAGGAGATTGGAGACTGTAAAGTGGTGACCGGAGAAAGTGTAGTTTGGCAGCATAGGATGGTGGTTTGTAGGATGACTTTGGTGATCAAGAAGAGGAGGAGGAGTGTGAAGGCAGCACCAAGGATCAAATGGTGGAAATTGAAAAAGGGTAATTGTGAGATAGAGTTCAGGGATGAGTTAAGACAGGCACTGGGTGGCAGTGAAGAGTTACAAGATAGCTGGGTAACTACAGCAGAGCTAAAATGGGAGACGGCTAGAAAGGTGCTTGGTATCACATCGGGACAGAGGAAGGACGACAAGGAGACATGGTGGTGGAATGAGGAAGTACAGAAGAGTATACAGGCAAAGAGGTTGGCAAAGAAGAAGTGGGATTGTCAGAGAGAGGAAGAAAGTAGACAGGAGTATAAGGAGATGAGGTGCATGGAAAAGAGAGAGGTGGCAAAGGCTAAGGATAAGGCATATGAAGAGTTGTATGAAAGGTTGGACACTAAAGAGGGAGAAAAGGATCTGTACTGATTGGCTAGACAGAGGGACCAAGCTAGGAAAGATGTGCAGCAGGTAAAGGTGATAAAGGATAATGAGGGAAACATACTCACAAGTGAGGAGAGTGTGTTGAGGAGATGGAAAAAGTACTTTGAGGGGTTGATGAATACAGAGAATGAGAGGGAGAGAAGGTTGGATGATGTAGGGGTACTGAATCATGAAGTACAATGGATTAGCAAGGAGGAAGTAAGGATAGCTATGAAGAGAATGAAGAATGGAAAGGCTGTTGGCCCAGATGACATACCTGTGGAAGCATGCAGGTGTTTAGGTGAAATGGCAGTGGAGTTTTTAACCAGATTGTTTAATGAAATCTTAGAAAGTGAGAGGATGCCTGAGGAATGGAGAAAAAGTGTTTTGGTACTGATTTTTAAGAATAAGGGTGATGTGCAGAGCTGTAGTAACTACAGAGGGATTAAATTGAACAGTCACAGCATGAAGTTATGGGACAGAGTAGTGGAAGCTAGGTTAAGAAGGGACGTGATGATTAGTGAACAGCAGTATGGTTTTATACCGGGAAAGAGCACTACAGATGCGATGTTTGCTCTGAGAGTGTTGATGGAGAAGTACAGAGAATGTCAGAAGGAGTTGCATTGTGTTTTTGTTGACTTAGAGAAAGCATATGACAGGGTGCCTAGAGAGGAGTTGTGGTACTGTATGAGGAAGTCAAGAGTGTCAGAGAAGTATGTAAGAGTGGTACAGGATATGTACGAGGGTAGTGTGACAGCGGTGAAGTCTGCGGTGGGAGTGACGGATGCGTTTAAGGTGAAGGTGGGGTTACATCAAGGATCAGCTCTGAGCCCTTTGTTATTTGCAATGGTGATGGACACATTGACAGACGAGATCAGACAGGAGTCCCCATGGACTATGATGTTTGCAGATGACATTGTGATCTGTAGTGAGAGTAGGGAACAGGTGGAGGACACCCTGGAGAGATGGAGATATGCTCTAGAGAGAAGAGGAATGAAGGTCAGCAGGACTAACACAGAATATATGTGTGTGAATGAGAGGGAGGACAGAGGAATGGTGAGGATGCAAGGAGTAGAGGTGGCGAAGGTGGATGAGTTTAAATATTTGGGATCAATAGTTCAGAGTAACGGTGAGTGTGGAAGAGAGATGAAGAAGAGAGCACAGGCAGGATGGAGTGGGTGGAGAAGAGTGTCAGGAGTGATTTGTGACAGACGAGTACCTGTTAGACTGAAACGGAAGGTCTACAAGAGAGTAGTGAGACCAGCTATGTTATATGGGTTGAAGACAGTGGAATTGACAAAAAGGCAGGTGTTTGAGCTGGATGTGGCAGCGTTGAAGATGTTAAAATTTGCACTGGGTGAGATGAGGGTGTACAGGATTAGGAATAAGTATATTAGAGGGTCAGCCCAGGTTGGAAGGTTTGGAGACAAAGCTAGAGAGGCAAATTTACGTTGGTTTGGACATGTGCTGAGGAGGGATGCTGAGTATATTGGGAAAAAGATGCTAAGGATGAAGCTACCAGGTAACAGTTGGTGTGACAGAGCAAGATGCAGAGGACAGGAAGAAATGGAAACAGGTGATCCACTGTGGTGACCCCTAACGGAAACAGCCAAAAGAAGATGATGATACCTGCTTGCACACCCTTTTCAAATTTCCCAAGAACAAGGCCTTTAGGCACAAGCCAAGGCCAAAAACACTACTTCAAGAGGGTCTGATGACCTACCAGGATATCTGCTGGTCAACCTAAAGCCAGACTTTTCAGACCCCCCACCCACAGAAGCTATTCAGTATCAGCCTACAAGTGGCTTCATGCCCGATGAATGGAGGATAGCTACAGTCAGCCCCTTGGGGGAGGAATGGACTGGGGTAATTTAGACCCATAAGCCTGGCATGCATAATCTGTAAGGCTATAGAAAGTATTATTTTGGAATTAATAAACAGTGGCATAGGCAACCTACAAACGCTTAATCCAAGCCAGATCAGTTTTGTCAAGGGTAGATACTGTCTAATCGACTTGGTCAACTTCTTTGGGAAGGTTAATGAAGCAATTGTTATGGTGCACATTAGTACACCCTGCATATCTGTTCCTCACTTAGGCACTCAACTCATACCTCTCAACTGTACAGATTTTCACAGCATGTTCAGATTTTTGCCTCATACTTTTCATCCATTTTTCATAAAATTGTGGTTTTCTGGCAAATTAGTGGCAAATCATAAAAACTGAATTAAAAAAAATAACGACAGACATTTAAGTTTCAGACTTCGTACCATTCAGAAAATTCATGCTAATGTAAAGCCTGTTATTCTATCAACTTTCTAAGTTTGCAAGAGCAACATTTAAAAATTGCCCCTATTTTTGGGCCTGTGTCCTACTTTTTTTTCATCGTTTTTGTCCAGATTTCTTGCTCTAAGAGGTTGAGAGGTATGCACTCAGTATCATCCCACACTCTCCTAACTAAAGCTAAATCTTTATGTTACTCATTGGAAAGCATCAACCTGTCCAAAATCTCCAAAAAATAAAAAACACAAACCGCAAGGCTGGACCAGAGTATGAACCAAACACTTTATTCCTGGAAAAGCACCAGTGCAATAAAAACAGTTGAACACAGTGGCAAAACAACAAAGTACACAACTAAGGTTTTCACCTTTCCATAGGCATCATCAGAGTGAACTTAAAATGCTACTGTGCTTTGATATAATTAAATACCACCCATTTTAACCACCATCAACATTCATTTCTTTTCTGTTTTAAAATGGGAACTATAGCAAGTTCATAACTATGTGTTGTTGCTGTTTTTTAATAACATATTTAGGTTCAAAGGTAGGTACTAGGCTATCAACCCAAGGGCCTATACAAGCCCAGCCAAAAAGGTACCCTGGCTTTTGCCACGCAAGAAAATTATTTTCCTGTGCCACTGTCGAGCAGAGCCACAGAAGTGATCCCCGGGGTGAATTTCCTATTTCCCATCCAATCAAGATTTTTCTTGAAGAGTGCTAATGAGGATCTTTGTTTGATATAGACAGGTAGTTTATTCCAGAGTATGGGAAGTCTCTGGGACAGGAATCTATCCCTCTGGCATGTTCTGTTTATTGCGGTGACAAGGTTTAGGTCCCTAGAGCATGTAGAATTTATAAATAGGAAGTAATTTTATTTTGGTTTGTATAATTTTGTAGGAACAGTATTACAATATTTTAGTATTATTGTAATTTAATACTGTAGTAAACAAAGTAGTAATATTTAATTAGATAAGCAGGCTGTTACAGGAAGTTATGTGAAGGTTGGCTATATAAAGCATGTAGGCTTGTTGTACTATGACTCTGATGATTTCTATGGAAAGGTGAAAGCACTTAGTTGTGTACTTTGTGGTTTTGCCACTGTGTTCAACTGTTTTTATTGCACTGCTGTATGTCCAAGAATAAAGTGTTCGGTTCATACTCCAGTTCAGCCTTGTGGTACGTATTTTTACTCATTGGAAAGCATATTGGCTCACAAATAGAACCCAGTCAATTAGGGTGGGTTTCTCCCCCTCCTGCTCCAGAAAACCTATCACTAATGATGTACTGCAAAATTTAGTTCTTGGAACACCCCTCTTTGGCATTTAAGAGTTTATGGCTGACCAAGTTTGTAGATGACTGTAAACTCAGTGCTATCGCAAACTTTACAGGGGACACCAGGATTCCCCAAGAGGGTCTTTCCCAAACAAATAGCTTTTGCCAAAACCATGGACTAAAAGTTAATGCAAAGAAATGCATAACAATATCCTTTGGCAAGTATGACTTTCCTTGCAACTATCACATTGACAACATACCCTTGCAGTCAGGGCTCTGGAACATATGTCAAAAATAAACTGTTTTTTGACAAATCCACTATTGTAAGGAAATCCTATTTCATTGTACAGCTTATACCTAAAGGTATTGCTTCCAGGTTCAGGGGTGTGATCATTCCACTATACTCAGCTCTCATTAGGTTGATCATTGAATATAATGCCCATTTAAGAATGTACCTGTTTAGGCACTTGTCACAACTGGAATGACCACAATGCTTTGTAACATATCAAGGGCCTTAATCATAAAAATGATGCAGACAATCTCAAAGCCTTGATATTCATCATACTGATCACTGCTGCAGTAAACCTAGCTATATGGGTTATATTCTGCCAATGATAAAACAGGGAATCAGCTTCCAAAGTTTCAGGGCACCTTCCATGTGCCAAAACCATTAGGCAACTTGAGCTATGCTGTCAAAATGACTGGTTTGGGCAGGAAGCCCTTCAGAGCTTTCCTACTGCCAAACAGAACATTTATCTGCTGGCTTTCAGGGTCGACAGTCACTTTGTGCTGTTCCATTGCTGGGCAGATAAGTTCCTTTTCGGGAAAGCCTTCCACTTTATATATTACACACATGCATACATACAAATATTTCAAGCATGGGCATTAATGCCCATCTAGCTTGTCAATATGCCAAAACACTTGTTCCCATAATAAGTGTCCGGGCTGTTCATAACAACATCTAAGCTAGTAAATTTGGTAGTCTGTTCCATGCATCAGCTCCTCTGTCAGAGAACCAATTAGTATACTTCTCATTCCTATAGAATCTTCTACATAGGCTGTCTGATGATTCTTTAGTACTTTTTGATAACCCCAAACATTCCCAGATGTAGTTGTCTCTAAATATCCTATATTCATGAATAAGATCTCCTCTTAGATACCTGTAAGAGACACTGTGCAAGTTCAGATATTTTAGTCTTTCATAATAACTTAAAATGTTCATATCCATGGATGCCCTTGTTATACTCCCACTGTACTTCTTCCAGTTTACTCATGCTTGTTGTAGGTTTCCATGTTGTTATTCCATACTCAAGTTTGGGTCTAATGTAACTAACAAACAATGACTTCATCATTTTTGATTTCCTAGACTTTATAAATCTTTCTTATATAACCTATAGTTCTATATAGATATCATTAACCAATTGGTTGATATGATTAGAAAAACTAATAAATGAATCCACCCATATACCCAAGTCATTAAATGAGTCTACAGTTTCTATCACTGTATGCTGCATTAAAAATTCACCTTTCAGTTTATGTCTCCCAAATCTCATATGCTTAGTTTTTGATGTATTTATCAGAATATTATTCTCCTGTGCCAAAATGGTCAATTTAGTCAAGTTATTTTGCAGACATGCCTTATCTGTAACACATGTAATCAGTTTACCCAGTTTCAGGTTGTCTGCTTATAGTAACAGAACACCTCAGATGAAAAAGTTATGTTTGAAAGATACATTCTAAACAAGAAAGGACCTAGGACAGAGCCCTGTGGGACACCCTGACTGTATAGTAAAACAAAAAAGAGACGGTTAGCACTCAAAGCGTGGAGATATAAACCATTTATGGTGGTAACACCATCCAGGGGAGTGTGTAAAACACAATACACATAAAATCAGACTGGTTTCAGCAAAAACACTTGCCTTCCTCAGTGACAACAACTTTATAGCAAACACGTGCCAAAATATATACATACAGTAGCAAGCAGAAAGTTTTTTCATCGGATAGCTTACAGATTCTCATTTAGTCCTGGGGAAAACAAACCCCTGAATCTATCCATCTTTTCTCCTTTTTATTAAGTAAAATATGCCAACACGTTTTATTGACCCTATCTCCCTCAATTCTGTCAATAATTATAAATCTAAACTGTGCTGCAGGATGTTTAATAGAGTGTTTGTATAAGGCATTAGAAAGCCTTTTATTTCTAATGTCACTCGTGTTCAGAGATGCGAATTCCCAAGGGACGTGAAGTTTGACCAATATAAAAAGCAGAACAAGAACAAGTTGCTAAGTAGATCAGCCAATCAGTGCTACAATTATCTAAAAACTTGATGTCACATACATTGGCCGTATTCTTACTGGTAAATTGTTTGGACTTCAAAAACAAATTTACAAGATGTACAATGACCACAAGGCACAAAGCCCATCATTCTTATGCTAGTTAATGTAACTTGGTGACTATTCGGTTGTAAATTCTCCCTGTGTTTATAATGGCTAAAACAGGAGCCCAATGTTCTGCTTCTATAAAAAGGAAATAAGCATCTGGGTGTAAGTATTTTAGATAATGTGTTATCTGCATGTAAAATAGTCCAATGCTGGTCAGTAATATCCCTAAGTATATTGATGTTCCGTCCAAAGGTAGTGACAAACCTCAGTGGAACTATCATTCTGATTTTTCTCCCTATAATCTAATAATGTAGACCTATGTTGTTTAGATGCCCAGTCACTGGCTGAAGCTATATTGTCAAATTTATAGCCCCTTGTTATAAATCTATTAGTAAGGTCTTGTTTATAATGTTAATAAGAATTATCAGAAGAGCAAATCCGTCTCATGCATAAAAATTGTGATTTTGGAATGTTCTGGATGATATGATGTGGATGGAAATTCGTAGCGTGTAGCAAGGTATTATACTCTGGAATTTTGCAGAAAACTGTGCTACTCAATGTGTTATCTAGATCCCTGAATATTGTTACATCCAAAAAAAATATTTAACATGATAATGAACAGTAAATTGAATGCCTCATTTTTTTTCATACAAGTACTCAAAATATTCAGCTAGACACTATCCAACCTCCATACCATCCAACAATCATCCAAATATCTCCATCAGATATCAGTCTCATCTAAAAATATATTGTGATTCACATCATAGACGAGTTGCTCTTCCAAGTATCCCATGAACAGATCTGCATAAATGGGAGCAAAAGATGTTCCCATAGCAGTACCTTTAACTTGTCATTAACACTCCTCATTGAAATAAAACATATTTTTAGTCAAGACATGTTCTGTAAGACATATAAGAAAGGTGTTAAATACTGGCGAATACAAAGAAACCTTATTAAGCCATTATTCAAGTGCAGCAAGACCTGCCCAGTGAGGTATATTCATGTAAATTGCTTTAACATCCAGCTTACAAATGATGTATGAGCTATTTAAATTCAAATAATATTGCATGGTAGTTCACATATAATAATATATATGTGAAACACTATGAAAATATTCCTGCTATCAAAAAATACCTATAAATTCCAAATGTGTTATATAATATACTATTAGCATAAGACATTTTATACAAAAAGTTTTTCAATAAATAGTCCAATGACACTGATCTTCAAAACAGAGTGAAAGCAGGCTCAAAATCAACATCTGAAGCCAACAACTAGGCTCTGTTTGTATTATCCCACCAAAGGTGAAGATGAAAAGTCCATCCACAGAATTTTAGCTACCAAATACCATCAGCCTTTATATATCAATATTAGGAGGATTAACCCTTAAATCCATCCAAATTACCAAAAAATATATTATTGTCACTACTGATAAAGTTTGTCTGCATACAGATGGTTCACAAGATAGAAAGTCAAGTCCATTCATTGTTCCTCACAGAAATATAACAGTACCTGAAACATGAAATCCCGTTCATCCAATTAAATCAGAACATTCCTAAGGAACGAAAATCTGTGGCCTTCCTTATACATGAATGAACGTTGAATTAAATATTGTAACTGGTCTTTTTAATACCAACTTCCAGCCGCTGAATATCCTGTGCAAACACTCCACATCCCACATCATGTTTGCCAAAAAACTGCATAGCAAAACAAAAAAACAGACAGCCAGCACTGAAAGCATGGGGTTATAAACCGTTTATTGCAGTAACATCATCCAGAAGAGTGTGTAAAACACAATCTCCATTAAATCACACCAGTGTTGGCAAAAACACTTGCCTTCCTCAGTGACAATAACTTTATAGGCAAACACGTGCCAAAATATATACACACAGTAGCAAGCAGAAAAGTTTTTCATTGAATAGTTTACAGATTCTCATTTAGTCCTGGGGAAAACAACCTCCCCAGTCTATCCAACTTTTCTCCTTTTATTAAGTAAAACATGCTCATTTTTATGGGGATTGTGTTTTATACACTCCCCTGGATGATGTCACCACAATAAATGGTTTATAACACCATGCTTTGAGTGCTGGTCATCTGTTTTTTGTTTTGTTATGCAGTTTTGTGGCCATTTTAACTTACTGTACTTGCAGAGCTTGTTCTGTTAGGCTTTTCTGGTGGTGCCCACTGTTGCCTTTTGTGTGTGGAGCTTCTTGTATCAGTGATGAAGCCATAATCCTGGAAATCCTGCTGGCCTTCTCTTTTTTGTTTTGCTATGCAGTTTTGTGGCCATTTGCACTTGACATACTTGCAGAGCTTGTTCCTTTAGACATCCTCACTGTAACCAAGTATTTAACCAGTCCAGTTGCTTTATGATACTTACCATGTCTTATTTCTAAGCCATGTAGCTGTCCATCTTATCAAGGATACATCAGTGCCTAGTACTAATTTATTGATCAGTGTTTTGTGTATGACCCTGTCAAATGCTGAAGTTAAATTTGTATAAATTACATCACAATACAATTTTCATTCATAGCTCCTATTATATTGTTATAGAGCATCATGTTACAGGAGGTAATAGATCTGCTTTCAACATATGCATGCTGATATATGGTTTGAAGTCCCAACCTATCCAGTTCTGACAATAACGTATCCAATATTACCATCTCCATTATTTTTCCACAACATGAAAGTAGACTTAAGGGTCTATATGATTCTGGGTTTGTCCTACTCCCCTTTCCCTTAAAGACAGGTTTAATAAGTGCATGTCTCCAATCTTGACGAATCTCCCCATATTTATATGACCTAGTGAATAATAAATACAATGGCACCATAAATTCTTGCTGAAGTGTTCTTAGGTCATTATTACAAATTTGTCTCCTCTTTGTGCTATGTTTGGATCCAGTTTGCGGAGTTCTTTTTCAAAATAATCTAATCTGATTCCAGTATCCGGGGTTACCTGGATGTCAGTAGGACAACTTATCACCCCTTTTGTGGAGCCAAACTGTTTTGCATAAGACTTTCTAAATATATCTATAATCTGTCTTGTCTGAGAATAAATTTTAGAATCTGCACACAATTTATCAGTTTGTGTGTCTTTACTCCTTCTAGATCTGATTTATCTATAAAAAGGTTTCCTATTATGCTTAACATCTTTATATACATTTTCTTCAAATTTTTATTGATCTTGTCTCACACTGTTTAATCTGTTTGTCCATCTTGTTCATTTCAGTTTTAAAAGTTGCAGTTCGACCTCTCTTTAATTTTTTTAAATATTTTTTGTCTCTCACCTTAGTCAGATATCTTGTTCTTATGGAAATATATCCCCCTGATGTTGTATGCCTAGATCCTGGTGTTAAACATTTTTTTGATTATTTTGCACTCAAACAATTTCTCTTTTAAAACTTTCCACATTCCATCTGCAAGTTTTCCACTGAACATCTCACTCCAGTTTGTTTTACAACATGTCTGTTTTGTTTCCATATAATCTGTAATTAACCTTCTGTGCTTCGGTTTAGATATCAAATTGGTAGAATTATCTAGCAACAAATTAACCTTTATAACCACATGATCACTGCACATCAATGGTGATAAAACTTGACTTGAAGTAACAGTAATTTCTTTAGGAGCACAAATGATGTCTGGTATGTTCCATCCCCTAGCAGTTTTTTTTACAATCTGAAACAATTGTTGTTCCTGAATATATGTTGTGAATAACTTCCTTACTAATGTTGTTGAATAAATATTATTCCAGTTTGTTTCTGGTAAATGTAAGTCCCCAGCTAATATTATTCTTCCCTCCTGTGTTTTATGCCAGAAATGTATGAATTCCTCTAGGTCATATGCACTTGACTTTGGTGGTCTATACACTCCAAAAATTGTTATTTGTTCCAGGGTTGTCTTTATTGTCCCAGTTACACAGTGTATAGTATTGGTGTTATTACTGAACATGTAATAATCACAGGTCTCATAATTATCTTTAATCCCTATCATAATACCTCCACCTGATTTTTTGTTAGAATGTCTGTTACAGTAAAAATATTTATACTCTGACAAAACTGGTTTCCAGTCATTGTTCTTTAACCATGTTTCACAAACAATAACAACATCAGTCTTGTGGGAAAGTGACAAATTATCTAATAAAAAAAACTTTATTATTAATGCTCCTAGCATTAACAACCATCAGAGATGCATGGAATGTTGCTATCTGTGAAATGTTAAATTTTAGACCTGGCAAAAATCCTGCCTAGCATTTGTCAAATATTATAAAATATCTGCTGCAAAACTTCTTTTCCCTGATCTTGACAAATGCACTCCATCCTGTCTGAACATGTGTGAGCCCAAAACTAGGCTTGGATGCTGTATGCATTTCCATTTTTTTAAAACAGGAAATTTTTCCATGTAGGTATTTTCCAAAAATATCTTTTCTTTCAAAGTGACCTTGCTGTCATCTCTATAGGTGACTTGTGAAAAATACGTCCTAACACCAATACAAGGTATACTATCTAAGAGGGCTGTCAGTTCCCTATAACAGTCAGTGAATCCTTGTGGATGACATAATTTGTACCAACATGAATAAAAATGTATCCGTACTTCCTTACATTAAGGCATTCCAAGGCTTGTTTCACATCTTCTATTTTTGCACCTGGCAAGCATAACACTATTTGATGTTCATTATTTTCTCTGCAAATATAAGTATCAGTTCCTCTAATAACTGAATCTCCAATTACAAGAATATCTTTGCTGGCCAGCTCTGAAGAATCTTCAGCTTCTAATACAGTCATTTCTGCTCTATCAATTGTTACGAAGGATAGATCTTCATCACTATTAGTCTTATTAATCCCAATGTTTTCATTGTGCATTAAATTCTCATCCAGCTGGCATTGTAAATCCACAGCTTGAGCCATGTAGTCATCATTTGTCTTTCTCTTCTCTTTCCTTACAGTAATGTTCTTCAATCCTTCCACATTCAATTTTGGTTTCTTTCTTTTCACCTGCCCCTTGCTTCTTTTTTCTACCTTCTTTGTTTTAAAAATTATGCCTTTTCTGTAGACTGAAGGTTTTCTTATAGAAAAATATCATCATTTCCTGGGACCTGTGTGTTACATAACAAAGCAGTGTCCTTTTTATTACGTATTCTCTTTCCTTTACAGTTATCAATCAGTTTCTTTTTCTTCCTTGTTATTTGTTGTGAACTTCTTCCTTTCTTTCTTTCTTTGTTTCCTTCTAAGCAAACTGGATCCTCAGATTGCTGAATAATTTGATCCAAAATTCCAGTTGTCAGAGGCATCATCTTGTTTTGTAGGGGTTGAATGATCTTTGCAGAAAATAGATGCATCATTTCCTAAATGTGTTCTATTTGTTCTTTGCCTAACACTATTTGTTCATTAGTCCAGTCATTAATACATGAAACAACAGTTCTCCAAGTCATGCCAATTGCACAAGTGCAATCATAATCATTAAATCAAGATTTACTTCTAACAATGGTAAGCAAATCATCCAACTTTTGACATGAGGAACACAGATCACCAGTGTTATCAGCTGTTACCTTTTAATATGCATAGCATTTATTACACTGTACAAGATATTTGTGCATTAGCAAATCATTAATTGCATACTCTTTTAAGGAATCCATATTCAGCTTCAAACAATAAACTATTGTAAAAGAAAAGAATAATCAAAAACAGTAACCACAGAATTTAAAGAGAATTTAAATCAGCTTCTATGACAAAAAGTCACACCAACAATATACAACTAAATAATAAACTAAGTGCAGTAAAGTTGTTCTGAGCATACAAGTTTTGCAAGCCAGACAAAAGTTGTAATTCTTTGATGTCGCGCTCACTATTCCTCGCAGTCGCACTTCTTTTTTAACAGTAAAGATCAATAAATCACAAACTAAGGTAGGATTGTGTAATTATGCTCAGGATTTTCCTCTCTGCGGTCTGTGTGAATTTATAGCTGTCTAGGCCCCTTGGGCTGGCTATAGCTTGCCTGTCTAAAACCTCTCCCTTTGTAACAACCAACTGTGAAATTAAAGGTAAAACACCAAAATAAGAACCAAAGTATATCTTGTTAACAAGCTATCCTTTCCTACCTACAAACAGTTTAAAACAGTGATAACAAATACAATATCAATTAAAATAAAACTTCTCTTACCAGTCAACTCCACAGTAAATCACAAACCAAGATAGGCTTGCTTAGATATTAGTTGTTTAAATTTACTTTCTTGGTTAGGAAAGTTGTTTTTAACTCATGAGTTTGTGTTTTAATGGAATCACACAAGACCTAACTGTACTTTTAATTGGGAGCACACTTTTTCCTGTCAATTTAAAAGTTGTTAAAACATTCAAAAAACATTTTCCTCTCTGGAAAAGCTGTGTTTATTTTACATTTTGGGGCTAGTGAAGTGTATTAAAGTGTTTTTACTGTGTCTGTCTGAGGAAAAGTGACTTTTTGGAACATTGAATATTAACCGGCTTGTGTTGCTTAGTTTCTCCTGGAAAAAAGTATAATTTTTGGCTTGACCTTGAAACAAGCAACCAATACCATGGTCTGTCCTTCTTCCAGCCACAAAAAGAAGTTAAGCAAACAGCCTTTGCCACTACAGTAGGCTTTCAATTTGTCTCAGAAGCAGGTGGGATACCCTGCTGTGAACAAAGCTGGTTTCTCAGACCACTTATCTTTCCACCCCAGATCCCCTCTGGTGCAGCACCTATAGCCACTATGGACTGGAAGTTAGCCATGTCATCTGAGGCTGTCAGGCTCCCCTCAATGGGAAAAGGAGAGATACTCAAAATAGTGTGTTGGAACAGATCAAGGAAGTGGAACTCCAGTTAATACTTAAAGTCCATAAAAGCACAAATAAATAAGCTTAATGCCACACATGGAAAAACACACTGTTTTCATCTTCCAATCAGGACTTCATCAGAATACTTCAATAAATTGTAAAATATACTTATATACCAACTCTAATTGACATACATAAAATAATTAATTGATACAATGAACTAAAATCCCGAAGGAACAATCATAACTAACAGACTTGAAGCTAAAGTATTTACAAAAAAGTTGAAAGTTTGTGTCTGTAAATAATTCCATTAACCCCTAATTTCCTAAAGACTTACTATAATAACATCTAATGTTTTGTTAAAACAACTTTATGAGTGATTAAAAATACATAACATCAATTTGTTCACACCAACTTGACAGCTAGACTTCTTCTTTTTTCTGAAGTACCATGCATATGTGTACAATGAGTAAAACGAAAAGAAAAAAATGTGTAACAACAAAAATATTTTGATTTTTTGATTTTCAACTTCACAATGATTTTTTTACACTGGTGTTTTAAATATTACTACTGTACTTGGTCACCTTATGAATTTCAGCTTGTCAGTCTCAGTCCACTAATAAAATGTTAATAAACATCAACAAATGAAGACATTTTACAATCTAGTGGTAAATCTTTCCCATTGTTTGCTGTGACACTAACAGAAAACATTCCAGACACTGCAGAAGTGTTCCTCCCCCTCTAATACTTCATCAGAAGGCAGTGCTGGATGACATGGAATCAGGAAGTAATTGGTCAGTTGCTCAGCATACAGTAAACAGAAACACCAGTTTGTTAAGCTTAATAAACATAGGTTCACTGAAAACTACTCATTTTAGAATAAGTGACCCTACTTTACAAGATGAGGGCATAATTATAACAAAAAGAAATGGTTAAAAAATTGCATTTCATCTCTAAAAACAATGGCAATGGGGGTTGCAAAAAGAAGGCAGGAACCCCTAAAACAAAGGACAGTCAGATGAGTTAGAATGACTGCTTTAGAAACTATACCCTTCCCCACCATGGCAGTCCATTATCACATCCAGAAAGTCTGAATCTCCATTTCTTTCTTTAGCAACAGACAGTTTCAGACAAATGGCTCTGAAGGTCATTCATCAAGGTCACAGATGGTTAGTGGCAGGAAATTCTTTTATTTCAAGGAGTAAAACCTCATTTGGCTAATCAAACTGCCATAATTTCCCCCCATCAGTAAATATATGTTGTCTCAGCGAGGAAAAAAGCCAGTTCATCATTCTTAGTTTGGGAAAGGTTTTTACTCAAGGATATTTTTGGGGCCACAGAAAGAAAATGCCTGGAGAGCAGTTTTGGAGCTTTCTTTCCTAAACCAATTTATGATAGTGCCCAAGTTCAAAATGCAGTCACTTCTCAACCTTTTATCCCTTCTTCCTCATTTAAGCTTTCGAGTAACATTAGATTTAAATGATGCTTATCAACATATCGTTATTAATCCAGATTTCAGGCCTTTCTTAAAGTTTTGTGTGTCTAGATCACATTATCAGCTCCCTACCTTGCCATTTAGAGTATCCACTGCACTAAGAGTGTATGCATACAGTGTCAAGCTGCAGTTATAGCACATTGCAGGGTACAGGACATCCACATTTGTATACAGTTAAATGACTTGCTTATCTTTACAAAGTCTTTTGCAAAGTGCTAGGAATCTTTCTCTTGGGTAAGAGATCTCTTACATAAGCTGGGATTCAAAATGGTGTTCAAAAGTCTTTCTTGACTTCAAAAACACTGAATTATGTTTCTGTGATCACTGCTAGATATCTCAATTCAAACAACTTTTCTTCCGTAGGAAAAAAAAATATGTATATCTATATCTGTTTCAAAGGTCTTCAACTCAGTTCAGTCTCTGCAAGGAAATATCTCAGGATTCTGAGTCTCATGGCATCTCTGATTCTCTTGACAACCCTGGCAAGACTCAACATGAGAAACATATAATGATATCTGATGTATTTCTTTTTCTCTCTTGTTTCATCACCAACATCCATTATCATTTCAAATTCCAGTTCTGCGATTTGTCAGAAGAGAAATCGCTTCATGAAGACAGAAACTATCCCTGAATTCAGTCCCCCCCACTCCAAAGTATTCAGTCACCATAAATGCTTCAGACTTTTCTTAGGCAGCAGTGTCAACAGGAATACAAGTGCAAGGAATGTGAAACAGTAAGGACAGATACAATTATATAAACATCAATGAGATGCTTGTTTTAATCAAGGCACTCAATTCTCTGAATCAATTCTCTTCCCTGGGCCTCTTTAAGTGGTTACAAAAAATGTAGTACATTAACAAGCACTGAGGAATCAGGTCTTAACCCCTATGTAGACTAACTGTGTTAGCTTGGGATATAGATCTACATCACAGTCTCACTCAACAGGAATCCTGCATTCTGTCAGAGCAAAACTATGTAGCAGACAAGATGAACAGGTCTAAGGTAGACTCTCAGGAATGGAGACTAGATCGGGGGGATCTTCAAAGATTTGATCCATCTGCGGGGAGCTTCTCAAGCAGACCTCTTTGTCTCCTCTCTGAACAATCAGCTGGCAAAATTCTGTTCCAGGACTCCACACAAGAATGCCTTGAAGACAGATGTTGTTTCCTTGTCTTAGACAAGAATGTTCCTGTATGTCATTCCACCCTTTTCTCCTCATATTCAGGGTATTTCTGAAGACTCAGAAGGAATCCCCCAAGATCATTGTGGTGACTCCCTTGTTTCCCAAGCAACTGTGGTTCTCCCTTCTTTTGGAATGGCCAGAGGCAATTACTACAAGGCCCCTCATAGTATGGATCTAATCGCATAAGAACAGGGGTGCTTGATACATCCCAATCCCAAACAACTTCAATTGACTGCCTGGATGATAATATCTTAATTATTTTTAGGCACCTGTTTACTGAGGACATTCAGAATGTACTAGTGGAGGCAAGAAAAGCTGCTACTAGAAAATGTTATATAAATAAATAAATGGAAAAGGTTTTCTAGTTGGTGCCAACAACATACAACATTACCGGTACCCATTCAGGACTAGTGTCTCTCTGTTTGCACAATATTTGTGTGAGATACTATCCTTTGGCCTATTTTACTCTTCTATCAGGGTTCACTTGTTGACCAAATGTCTGCTTATGGATCCCCTTCTTTCAATGCATTCTTATGACAGAATGTTTTTAAAGGGGTTCTTAACATAGAAAGCTCTTTTACTGATTGTTCTGACCTTGAAGAGTATCTAAGTTACAACCTCTTATGGTGGGTCAAACCTTTCTCCTTTTTCTACAGACTGGGTTTCCTTGTGAATTAATCTTTCTTTTATGCCTAAAGTACTATCCAAGTTTATGTTATCCAAACTACCCACCTCCATGTTTGTTTTCCTGCACCCAAAAATGAGAGAGAAAGATACTCCATAACTTGGATAGCCACAGATAACTCTGGTTTTATCTTAACAAAATATAGATCTTCTGATCAATTGTTCATTTTTTTGTGAAGATAAGAAAAAGGGATAACCTGTGACAAAACAAGCTATTTCTGAATGGCTGTCTCACGCAATTACCTTTTGTTATTTCCCAAAACTAGTCC